>NW_028119886.1:0-15000 GCF_965119305.1 Pelophylax lessonae | reverse complement strand
CCCTCCCCCACAGTACCTCCCCCTCCCCCCCACACTACATTCCCCTCCCCCCACAGTACATTCCCCTCCCCCACAGTACCTCCCCCTCCCCCCCACACTACATTCCCCTCCCCCCCACTGTACATTCCCCTCCCCCACAGTACCTCCCCCTCCCCCCCACACTACATTCCCCTCCCCCCACACTACATTCCCCTCCCCCCTCCACACTACATTCCCCTCCCCCCCCCACACTACATTCCCCTCCCCCCCCCACACTACATTCCCCTCCCCACCCACAGTACATTCCCCTCCCCACCCACTACATTCCCCCCCCCCCACTGTACATTCCCCTCCCCCCCCCACTGTACATTCCCCTCCCCCCCACTGTACCTCCCCCCCACACTACATTCCCCCCCCCCCCACCCCACACTACATTCCCCTCCCCCCCACACTACATTCCCCTCCCCCCACTGTACATTCCCCTCCCCCCCACACTACATTCCCCTCCCCCCTCCACACTACATTCCCCTCCCCCCTCCACACTACATTCCCCTCCCCCCACTGTACATTCCCCTCCCCCACAGTACCTCCCCCTCCCCCCCACACTACATTCCCCTCCCCCCCACTATATTCCCCTCCCCCCACTGTACATTCCCCTCCCCCCACACACTACATTCCCCTCCCCCCACAGTACCTCCCCTCCCCCCCCACACTACATTCCACTCCCCCCCACAATACATTCCCCTCCCCCACAGTACCTTCCCCCCCCCCCCCCCCACACAGTACCTTCCCCTCACCCCCTCACCTGACACCCCACTACCCCCCCCCCCCCTCACCTGACACCCCGCTACCCCACCGCCCACCGCAGAACGAAGAAAAGGAGAGGCTGAGATGGAGAAGCCACTCACCTTCCCGCCGGTTCCCACCGCCCACCGCAGAACGAAGAAAAGGAGAGGCCGAGATGGAGAAGCCACTCACCTTTCCGCCGCCCACCGCAGAACGAAGGAAAGGAGAGGCTGAGATGGAGAAGCCACTCACCTTCCCGCCGCCCACCGCCCACCGCAGAACGAAGAACGAAGAAAAGGAGAGGCTGAGATGGAGAAGCCACTCACCTTCCCGCCGCCCACCGCCCACTGCAGAACGAAGGAAAGGAGAGGCTGAGATGGAGAAGCCACTCACCTTCCCGCCGGTTCCCGCCGCCCACCGCAGAACGAAGAAAAGGAGAGGCCGAGATGGAGAAGCCACTCACCCGCCCACCGCCCACCGCAGAACGAAGAAAAGGAGAGGCCAAGAGGGAGAAGCCACTCACCTTCCCGCCGGTTCCCACCGCCCACCGCAGAACGAAGAAAAGGAGAGGCCGAGATGGAGAAGCCACTCACCTTCCCGCCGCCCACCGCAGAACGAAGAAAAGGAGAGGCCGAGAGGGAGAAGCCACTCACCTTCCCGCCGGTTCCCACCGCCCACCGCAGAACGAAGAAAAGGAGAGGCCGAGATGGAGAAGCCACTCACCTTCCCACCGCCCACCGCAGAACGAAGGAAAGGAGAGGCTGAGATGGAGAAGCCACTCACCTTCCCGCCGCCCACCGCCCACCGCAGAACGAAGAAAAGGAGAGGCCGAGATGGAGAAGCCACTCACCTTCCCGCCGCCCACCACCCACCGCAGAACGAAGAAAAGGAGAGGCCGAGATGGAGAAGCCACTCACCTTCCCGCCGCCCACCGCAGAACGAAGGAAAGGAGAGGCTGAGATGGAGAAGCCACTCACCTTCCCGCCGCCCACCGCCCACCGCAGAACGAAGAAAAGGAGAGGCCGAGATGGAGAAGCCACTCACCTTCCCGCCGCCCACCGCCCACCGCAGAACGAAGAAAAGGAGAGGCCGAGAGGGAGAAGCCACTCACCTTCCCGCCGGTTCCCACCGCCCACCGCAGAACGAAGAAAAGGAGAGGCCGAGATGGAGAAGCCACTCACCTTCCCGCCGCCCACCGCAGAACGAAGAAAAGGAGAGGCCGAGAGGGAGAAGCCACTCACCTTCCCGCCGGTTCCCACCGCCCACCGCAGAACGAAGAAAAGGAGAGGCCGAGATGGAGAAGCCACTCACCTTCCCGCCGCCCACCGCCCACCGCAGAACGAAGGAAAGGAGAGGCTGAGATGGAGAAGCCACTCACCTTCCCGCCGCCCACCGCAGAACGAAGAAAAGGAGAGGCCGAGATGGAGAAGCCACTCACCTTCCCGCCGCCCACTGCAGAACGAAGGAAAGGAGAGGCTGAGATGGAGAAGCCACTCACCTTCCCGCCGGTTCCCGCCGCCCACCGCAGAACGAAGAAAAGGAGAGGCCGAGATGGAGAAGCCACTCACCTTCCCACCGCCCACCGCAGAACGAAGAAAAGGAGAGGCCGAGAGGGAGAAGCCACTCACCTTCCCGCCGGTTCCCACCGCCCACCGCAGAACGAAGAAAAGGAGAGGCCGAGATGGAGAAGCCACTCACCTTCCCGCCGCCCACCGCCCACCGCAGAACGAAGAAAAGGAGAGGCCGAGATGGAGAAGCCGCTCAACTTCCCGCCGCCGAGGTGGAGAGGAGCAGCCGCCGTGGACGTCGCAGGCAGCGTGAGTGTGTCCTGTCCTCCATCTATCTCATCAGAATGCATGTGCTTCCATTGTGAAGACTCTTTAACCACTTTACCACCGGAGGATTTTGCTGTCTTACGTCTGAGCCACTTTTTGCGATTCGGTGCTGTGCGACTTTAACTGACAATTGCGTGGTCGTGCGACGCCATACCCAAACGAAATTTACGTCCTTTTTTTGCCACAAACAGAGCTTTCTTTTGGTGGTATTTGATCACCTGTGCGATTTTTACTTTTTGCGCTATAAACAAAGAGAGCTACAATTTTGAAAAAACAACAATATTTTTCACATTTTTTTATATGAAATTCCCCCCCAAAAAAATGTAAAAATCAAAATTTTTTAAAATTTTTGGCCAATTTGTTTTCTGCTACCTATGTTTGGTAAAAAAAAATCACAATAAGCGTATTTTGATTGGTTTGCGCAAAAGTTATTGCGTTTACTAACTAAGGGAAAGATTTTTGTCATTTTTGTTTTTTTTTTAAAACGCGTAATGGCGGCGATCTGCGTTTTTTTTTTGCGGGACTGCGACATTGCGGCGGACAGATCGGACCCTTGACTGACATTTTTGACACTTTTGGGGGTACCAGTGACATTACTGCAGTAATCAGTGCTATACATATGCACTGTTACTGTAAAAATGACACTGGCAGGGAAGGGGTTAATTTTATTGGAGAGGGAGGGGTTAATGTATGCCAGGTGCTTACTGACGTGTGGGGGGGGGGAGGGGACTATGTGACACAAGGACACGCTGAACCCTGAAATCTGACCCTGCCTGTCACTTAGGAGATCCGCCCGCTTGTGTTTACACAAGCAGGCGGATCTCCACACTAGATCCCCGACGATCGGGGAAGAGCAGCGGCGATTTCCGCTGCTCCTCCCCTGGCCCGACTCCGGCTGTGACTGAATACAGCGGGAGCGAGCCTCCGGTGGTGCACGCGCGCCGCCAAGAAAGGGGAGTGTCTGACGACGTACTACTACGTCGTCAGACGATAACGAGCCACTTTCCCGCAGTAATATTACTGCGGGCAGAGGTAAAGTGGTTAAAGGTAGAGTTAGGGACTGCAGATATCAGGGTGCCTTGGCGCGGCCTGCAGCTTACGCATGTATTTGCAAATGTGTGCAACTAAACCCCTGTTTTTAATGCATACTGTTAGACAGGATAATTTGGCTGGTTGCTGGCTGGTTGGTAAGTAGTGACTGGAAATACCTTCGTTTTTGATCAGTGTTTGCCCTTCCAGTGCTCCTTACTATCAACACCAGTTATAGATGGAGGAGGTGGCCACTTTTTGCAATATCGTATAACGTTTATATTGGTCAGGCAACGCACTGACACCTTCGCTGCCATTGTGCAATGTGCTGGGTGTTCAGTGTGACCCTGCGCCTTTAAGGAGGGGTGGGCTCCCTCCAGTCACCTGTCCTCCATCTATCTCATCAGAATGCATGTGCTCCCATTGTGGAGACTCTTTAAAGGTAGAGTTAGGGACTGCAGGTATCAGGGTGCCTTGGCGCGGCCTGCAGCTTACGCATGTATTTGCAAATGTGTGCAACTAAACCCCTGTTTTTAATGCATACTGTTAGACAGGATAATTTGGCTGGTTGGTAAGTAGTGACTGGAAATACCTTTGTTTTTGATCAGCGTGAGTGTGGAGTCAGTGAGCCAGCCCAGGAGAGCAGGTAAGTGATTGAAGCCGCTGCAGCGATGACATGACCGGTGACATGCCTATACCATCACCTGTGACATGCCTGTGCCGTGCCCTTACCATGACCTGTGACGTGCCCGTACCGTCACCTGTGCCGTGCCCGTACCGTCACCTGTGCCGTGCCCGTACCGTCACCTGTGACATGCCCTTACCGTCACCTGTGACATGCCCTTACCATTACCTGTGACATGCCCGTACCGTGACCTGTGACATGCCCGTACCGTGACCTGTGACATGCCCGTACCGTGACCTGTGACATGCCCTTACCATCACCTGTGACATGCCCTTACCGTGACATGCCCTTACCGTGACATGCCCTTACCGTGACATGCCTATACCATCACCTGTGACATGCCCTTACCATCACCTGTGACATGCCTGTGCCATGACCTGTGAAATGCCCTTACCATCACCTGTGACATGCATGTACCATGACCACCATGATCACGATCACCTTCCGTTCCCGCCCGCTGCAGAGAGAGAGAGGACAGGAGAGCGAGAGCCGCGCCCGCGCGACTTGAGGTCGGGACTGAGCTGACTGAGGTGAGGCAACGGAGTCGGATCGGAAGTCCGCAGAAGAAGTCGAGTGTGAGTGAGTGACCGTCCCTACCTCTACCTGAAGGCTGCCTGGTAACGGTAAGTGAATGATGCCTCGGGGGAGGGGGGCCCGGCCCGCACACTGTCCTGTCAGTCAGTTGTTCTGGTGCTATGAAGGGGGCACGCACGCTGATCTCTGCATTGGGGGCACCACGTATGCTGGTCACTACATTGGGGGCACCACGTATGCTGGTCACTACATAGGGGGCACCACGTATGCTGGTCACTACATTGGGGGCACCATGTACGCTGGTCACTACATTGAAAGGGGGCATGTACTGTGGGATTAGTGCTAGGGGGTCTGTACTGTGGGGTTTGTGCTAGGGGGTCTGTACTGTGGGGTTTGTGCTAGGGGGCCTGTACTGTGAGGTTAGTGCTAGGGGGTCTGTACTGTGGGGTTTGTGCTAGGGGGTCTGTACTGTGGGATTAGTGCTAGGGGGTCTGTACTTTGGGGTTTGTGCTAGGGGGTCTGTACTGTGGGACTGGTGCTAGGGGGATCTGTATTGTGGGGTTTGTGCTAGGGGGTCTGTACTGTTGGATTAGTGCTAGGGGGTCTGTACTGTGGGGTTTGTGCTAGGGGGTCTGTACTGTGGGGTTTGTGCTAGGGGGTCTGTACTGTGGGACTGGTGCTAGGGGGATCGGTATTGTGGGGTTTGTGCTAGGGGGCCTGTACTGTGAGGTTTGTGCTTGAGGGGTTTGTGCTAGGGGGGTCTGTACTGTGGGATTAGTGCTAGGTGTCCTGTACTGTGGGATTAGTGCTAGGGGGTCTGTACTGTGGGGTTTGTGCTAGGGGGTCTGTACTGTGGGGTTTGTGCTAGGGGGATCGGTATTGTGGGGTTTGTGCTAGGGGGCCTGTACTGTGGGGTTTGTGCTAGGGGGGTCTGTACTGTGGGATTAGTGCTAGGGGGCCTGTACTGTGGGATTAGTGCTAGGGGGCCTGTACTGTTGGATTAGTGCTAGGGGGTCTGTAATGTGGGGTTTGTGCTAGGGGGTCTGTACTGTGGGGTTTGTGCTAGGGGGTCTGTACTGTGGGGATAGTGCTAGGGGGTCTGTACTGTGGGATTAGTGCTAGGGGGTCTGTACTTTTGGATTAGTGCTAGGGGGTCTGTACTGTGGGGTTTGTGCTTGGGGGTCTGTACTGTGGGACTGGTGCTAGGGGGATCAGTATTGTGGGGTTTGTGCTAGGGGGCCTGTACTGTGGGGTTTGTGCTAGGGGGTTTGTGCTTAAGGGGTTTGTGCTAGGGGGGTCTGTACTGTGGGATTAGTGCTAGGGGGCCTGTACTGTTGGATTAGTGCTAGGGGGTCTGTAAGGTGGGGTTTGTGCTAGGGGGTCTGTACTGTGGGGTTTGTGCTAGGGGGTCTGTACTGTGGGGATAGTGCTAGGGGGTCTGTACTGTGGGGTTTGTGCTAGGGGGTCTGTACTGTGGGATTAGTGCTAGGGGGTCTGTACTTTTGGATTAGTGCTAGGGGGTCTGTACTGTGGGGTTTGTGCTAGGGGGTCTGTACTGTGGGGTTTGTGCTAGGGGGTCTGTACTGTGGGGTTAGTGCTAGGGGGTCTGTACTGTGGGGTTAGTGCTAGGGGGTCTGTACTGTGGGATTAGTGCTAGGGGGTCTGTACTGTTGGATTAGTTCTAGGGGGCCTGTACTGTGGGATTAGTGCTAGGGGGTCTGTACTGTGAGGTTAGTGCTAGGGGGTCTGTACTGTGGGGTTTGTGCTAGGGGTCTATACTGTGGTGTTTGTGCTAGGGGGTCTGTACTGTTGGATTAGTGCTAGGGGGTCTGTACTGTGGGGTTTGTGCTAGGGGGCCTGTACTGTTGGATTAGTGCTAGGGGGTCTGTACTGTGGGATTAGTGCTAGGGGGTCTGTACTGTGGGATTAGTGCTAGGGGGCCTGTACTGTGGGATTAGTGCTAGGGGGTCTGTACTGTGGGGTTTGTGCTAGGGGGTCTGTACTGTGGGGTTTGTGCTAGGGGGTCTGTACTGTGGGGTTTGTGCTAGGGGGTCTGTACTGTGGGGTTTGTGCTAGAGGGCCTGTACTGTGGGATTTGTGCTAGGGGGTCTGTACTGTGGGATTAGTGCTAGGAGGTCTGTACTGTGGGATTAGTGCTAGGGGGTCTGTACTGTGGGATTAGTGCTAGGGGGTCTGTACTGTGGGATTAGTGCTAGGGGGTCTGTACTGTGGGGTTTGTGCTAGGGGGTCTGTACTGTGGGGTTTGTGCTAGGGGGTCTGTACTGAGGGATTAGTGCTAGGGGTTCTGTACTGTGGGGTTTGTGCTAGGGGGCCTGTACTGTTGGATTAGTGCTAGGGGGTCTGTACTGTGGGGTTTGTGCTAGGGGGCCTGTACTGTGGGATTAATGCTAGGGGGCCTGTACTGTGGGATTAGTGCTAGGGGGTCTGTACTGTGGGATTAGTGCTAGGGGGTCTGTACTGTGGGGTTTGTGCTAGGGGGTCTGTACTGTGGGGTTTGTGCTAGGGGGTCTGTACTGTGGGGTTTGTGCTAGGGGGCCTGTACTGTGGGGTTTCTGCTAGGGGGTCTGTACTGTGGGGTTTGTGCTAGGGGGCCTGTACTGTGGGATTAGTGCTAGGGGGCCTGTACTGTGGGATTAGTGCTAGGGGGGCTGTACTTTGGGATTAGTGCTAGGGGGCCTGTACTGTGGGATTTGTGCTAGGTGGTTTGTGCTAGGGGGCCTGTACTGTGGGATTTGTGCTAGGGGATCTGTATTGTGGGGTTTGTGCTAGGGGGTCTGTACGGTGGGGTTTGTGCTAGGGGGCCTGTACTGTGAGGTTAGTGCTAGGGGGTCTGTACTGTTGGATTAGTGCTAGGGGTCTGTACTGTGGGATTAGTGCTAGGGGGTCTGTACTGTGAGGTTAGTGCTAGGGGGCCTGTACTGTGGGATTAGTGCTAGGGGGTCTGTACTGTGAGGTTAGAGCTAGGGGGTCTGTACTGTGGGGTTTGTGCTAGGGGCCTGTACTGTTGGATTAGTGCTAGGGGGTCTGTACTGTGGGATTAGTGCTAGGGGGTCTGTACTGTGGGGTTTGTGCTAGGGGTCTGTACTGTGGTGTTTGTGCTAGGGGGTCTGTACTGTGGGGTTTGTGCTAGGGGTCTGTACTGTGGGGTTTGTGCTAGGGGGTCTGTACGGTTGTATTAGTGCTAGGGGGTCTGTAATGTGGGGTTTGTGCTAGGGGGTCTGTACTGTGGGATTTGTGCTAGGGGGTCTGTACTGTTGGATTAGTTCTAGGGGGCCTGTACTGTGGGATTAGTGCTAGGGGGTCTGTACTGTGAGGTTAGTGCTAGGGGGTCTGTACTGTGGGGTTTGTGCTAGGGGTCTATACTGTGGTGTTTGTGCTAGGGGGTCTGTACTGTTGGATTAGTGCTAGGGGGTCTGTACTGTGGGGTTTGTGCTAGGGAGCCTGTACTGTTGGATTAGTGCTAGGGGGTCTGTACTGTGGGGTTTGTGCTAGGGGGCCTGTACTGTGTGGGTTTGTGCTAGGGGGCCTGTACTGTGTGGGTTTGTGCTAGGGGGCCTGTACTGTTGGATTAGTGTTAGGGGGCCTGTACTGTGGGGTTTGTGCTAGGGGGCCTGTACTGTGGGGTTTGTGCTAGGGGGCCTGTACTGTGGGGTTTGTGCTAGGGGGCCTGTACTGTGGGGTTAGTGCTAAGGGGTCTGTAATGTGGGGTTTGTGCTTGAGGGGTTTGTGGTGGAGGGGTTCTCTACTGTTGGATTAGTGCTAGGGGATCTGTACTGTGGGATTAGTGCTAGGGGGGCCTGTACTGTGGGGTTTGTGCTAGGGGGCCTGTACTGTGGGGTTTGTGCTAGGGGGCCTGTACTGTGGGGTTAGTGCTAGGGGGTCTGTAATGTGGGGTTTGTGCTTGAGGGGTTTGTGGTGGAGGGGTTCTCTACTGTTGGATTAGTGCTAGGGGATCTGTACTGTTGGATTAGTGCTAGGGGGTCTGTACTGTTAGATTAGTGCTAGGGGGTCTGTACTGTTGGATTAGTGCTAGGGGGCCTGTACTGTTGGATTAGTGCTAGGGGGCCTGTACTGTGGGGTTTGTGCTAGGGGGTCTGTACTGTTGGATTAGTGCTAGGGGGTCTGTACTGTGGGATTAGTGCTAGGGGGTCTGTACTGTGGGATTAGTGCTAGGGGGTCTGTACTGTGGGATTAGTGCTAGGGGGTCTGTACTGTGGGATTAGTGCTAGGGGGTCTGTACTGTGGGGTTTGTGCTAGGGGGTCTGTACTGTTGGATTAGTGCTAGGGGGCCTGTACTGTTGGATTAGTGCTAGGGGGTCTGTGCTGTGGATTAGTGCTAGGGGGTCTGTACTGTTGGATTAGTTCTAGGGGGTCTGTACTGTTGGATTAGTGCTAGGGGGTCTGTACTGTGGGATTAGTGCTAGGGGGTCTGTACTGTGGGATTAGTGCTAGGGGGTCTGTACTGTGGGATTAGTGCTAGGGGGTCTGTACTGTGGGATTAGTGCTAGGGGGTCTGTACTGTGGGGTTTGTGCTAGGGGGTCTGTACTGTTGGATTAGTGCTAGGGGGCCTGTACTGTTGGATTAGTGCTAGGGGGTCTGTGCTGTGGATTAGTGCTAGGGGGTCTGTACTGTGGGGTTTGTGCTAGGGGGTCTGTACTGAGGGATTAGTGCTAGGGGTTCTGTACTGTAGGATTAGTGCTAGGGGGTCTGTACTGTTGGATTAGTTCTAGGGGGCCTGTACTGTTGGATTAGTGCTAGGGGGTCTGTACTGTGAGGTTAGAGCTAGGGGGTCTGTACTGTGGGGTTTGTGCTAGGGGTCTGTACTGTGGGATTAGTGCTCGGGGGTCTGTACTGTGAGGTTAGTGCTAGGGGGTCTTTACTGTGGGGTTTGTGCTAGGGGTCTGTACTGTGGTGTTTGTGCTAGGGGGTCTGTACTGTGGGGTTTGTGCTAGGGGGTCTGTACTGTGGGGTTTGTGCTAGGGGGTCTGTACTGTGGGATTTGTGCTAGGGGGTCTGTACTGTTGGATTAGTTCTAGGGGGCCTGTACTGTGGGATTAGTGCTAGGGGGTCTGTACTGTGAGGTTAGTGCTAGGGGGTCTGTACTGTGGGGTTTGTGCTAGGGGTCTGTACTGTGGTGTTTGTGCTAGGGGGTCTGTACTGTGGGGTTTGTGCTAGGGGGCCTGTACTGTTGGATTAGTGCTAGGGGGTCTGTACTGTGGGGTTTGTGCTAGGGGGCCTGTACTGTGGGGTTTGTGCTAGGGGGCCTGTACTGTTGGATTAGTGCTAGGGGGCCTGTACTGTTGGATTAGTGCTAGGGGGCCTGTACTGTGGGATTAGTGCTAGGGGGCCTGTACTGTGGGGTTTGTGCTAGGGGGCCTGTACTGTGGGGTTAGTGCTAGGGGGTTTGTGGTGGAGGGGTTCTCTACTGTTGGATTAGTGCTAGGGGATCTGTACTGTGGGATTAGTGCTAGGGGGCCTGTACTGTGGGATTTGTGCTAGGGGGTCTGTACTGTGGGATTAGTGCTAGGGGGTCTGTACTGTGGGGTTTGTGCTAGGGGGCCTGTACTGTGGGGTTTGTGCTGGGGGGGGGTCTGTACTATGGGATTAGTGCTAGGGGGTCTGTACTGTGGGGTTTGTGCTAGGGGGCCTGTACTGTGGGGTTTGTGCTAGGGGGCCTGTACTGTGGGGTTTGTGCTAGGGGGTCTGTACTGTGGGGTTTGTGCTAGGGGGCCTGTACTGTGGGATTAGTGCTAGGGGGCCTGTACTGTGGGATTTGTGCTAGGGGGTCTGTACTGTGGGGTTTGTGCTAGGGGGCCTGTACTGTGGGATTAGTGCTAGGGGGCCTGTACTGTGGGATTTGTGCTAGGGGGCCTGTACTGTGGGATTAGTGCTAGGGGGCCTGTACTGTGGGGTTTGTGCTAGGGGGTCTGTACTGTGGGATTAGTGCTAGGGGGTCTGTACTGTGGGATTTGTGCTAGGGGATCTGTATTGTGGGGTTTGTGCTAGGGGGTCTGTACTGTGGGGTTTGTGCTAGGGGGTCTGTACTGTTGGATTAGTGCTAGGGGGCCTGTACTGTTGGATTAGTGCTAGGGGGCCTGTACTGTTGGATTAGTGCTAGGGGGCCTGTACTGTTGGATTAGTGCTAGGGGGTCTGTACTGTTGGATTAGTGCTAGGGGGTCTGTACTGTTGGATTAGTGCTAGGGGGTCTGTACTGTGGGATTAGTGCTAGGGGGTCTGTACTGTGGGATTAGTGCTAGGGGGTCTGTACTGTTGGATTAGTGCTAGGGGGCCTCTACTGTTGGATTAGTTCTAGGGGGCCTGTACTGTGGGATTAGTGCTAGGGGGCCTGTACTGTGGGGTTTATGCTTGAGGGGTTTGTGCCGGGGGGTCTGTACTGTGAGGTTTGTGCCCCTCTCAGTCAGTGTATCCTATATTAGGGTGTCTCTCACAGTATATCCCATAATAGGGCCCCTGCTCCCTATTATGGGATATACTAGTACTGATGGACCCCTTAATATGTGATATATTGGGAGAATTTGTTCACGCAAGCAAAATACAGGGGACAAAATGGGTGGAGTCTAGAAGGGGTGAGGCTTCTGAGAAATTGGAGGAGGGGTCAAAATGGAAGGGCGGGGTCTTGCGCCCCACCATTTTAAAACGTCACCAGCCGCCACTGCAACTAAAGGATGATGAAATGAAATGGAATCAGTATACAGTGCAGTGCATCTCTAGGTAATTCAGGAAAAGCCCAGGGACTTCCTGTTGGTGTTCTGGTAGTGGAATAATGGGTATATATCCCCAGAGGCACATAGACCACAATAAAATGACTATGGTAGAAGTTTTATTCCTAGCATACTTACTGTTACAAGTGGTCTTGTGGTTCTAACCGCTGCAGTGAAGTACACGGCACACTGTCAGGAGTAGAGAGAAAGCTGCTGCTTCCTCTGTATCCCTCCTCCTCTCCCAGGCAGAGTGCATTTGATTTTACTCCGCCTGTGAGCCGGTATTCCGTGAAAAAAACCTACCCGTGAAAATTTCATACCCCCGTCACTTCCGGTGCACCTACGTCAGCGAACAGCTGAGGAGCTTACTAGTGTGCATGCTCGGAGGGTATGGAATGTCTGTTATAACGTTACACTGCATCAGCTGTTGTGGCGGTTACATTAAAAGTGCTCGGCTGCAATATGAGTCATCTCCGCTCCTACCCCTGTCACTTCCCTCATCTCCGCTCCTACCCTGTCACTTCCCTCATCTCATTCCCTCATCTCATTTCCGCCCCTACCCCTGTCACTTCCCTGATCTCATCTCTGCTCCTACCCCTGTCACTTTCCTCATCTCCGCTCCTACCCCTGTCACTTCCCTGATTTGGGCTAGTAAATATAAAAGCGGCGGCGGGTGTATGAAAAGATAAATCAGGGAGCCGAGATCTCCGTCATTTAGATTTCATACACCCGCCGCCGCTTTTATATTTACTAGCCGAGATCAGGGAAGTGACAGGGGTAGGAGCGGAGATGAAATCAGGGAAGTGACAGGGGTAGGAGCGGAGATGAAATCAGGGAAGTGACAGGGGTAGGAGCGGAGATGAGGGAAGTGACAGGGGTAGGAGCGGAGATGAGATCAGGGAAGTGACAGGGGTAGGGGCGGAAATGAGATGAGGGAATGAGATGAGGGAAGTGACAGGGGTAGGAGCGGAGATGAGATGAGGGAATGAGATGAGGGAAGTGACAGGGGTAGGAGTGGAGATGAGATGAGGGAAGTGACAGGGGTAGGAGTGGAGATGAGATCAGGGAAGTGACAGGGGTAGGAGCGGAGATGAGATGAGGGAAGTGACAGGGGTAGGAGTGGAGATGAGATCAGGGAAGTGACAGGGGTAGGAGCGGAGATGAGGGACGTGACAGGGGTAGGAGCGGAGATGAGATCAGGGAAGTGACAGGGGTAGGGGCGGAAATGAGATGAGGGAATGAGATGAGGGAAGTGACAGGGGTAGGAGCGGAGATGAGATGAGGGAATGAGATGAGGGAAGTGACAGGGGTAGGAGCGGAGATGAGATGAGGGAAGTGACAGGGATAGGAGCGGAGATGAGATCAGGGAAGTGACAGGGATAGGAGCAGAGATGAGATCAGGGAAGTGACAGGGATAGGAGCGGAGATGAGATCAGGGAAGTGACAGGGGTAGGAGTGGAGATGAGATCAGGGAAGTGACAGGGGTAGGAGCGGAGATGAGATGAGGGAAGTGACAGGGATAGGAGCGGAGATGAGATCAGGGAAGTGACAGGGATAGGAGCGGAGATGAGATCAGGGAAGTGACAGGGGTAGGAGCGGAGATGACTCATATTGCAGCCGAGATGTTTTAATGTAACCTCCGCAACAGCTGATGCGGTGTAACGTTACACACACTGCCGTGATAATTTCATACCCTCAATGCATGCGCACTAGTAAGCTCCTCAGCTGTTCAATGATGTATCCGGGGCTGTGAGCATGCGCACTGCTACGCTACTCAGCTGTTCCTCACAGGAAGTGACGCGGGTATGCTTTTCTAACGTTACAGGGCGTCCGTGAGCTCAGGGCAGAAAACGGGAGTCTCCCGCGATTAGCAGGAGACTTGAGAGGTCTGAGTATATAGTGTGTGTGTGTGTTATAGAGGAGGTCACATCCTGTGTATATATATATATATATATATATATATATATAGCAGGTTAGGGTGGTATAGTGTAGCAGGTTAGGGTGGTATAGTGTGACAGGTTAGGGTGGTATAGTGTAGCAGGTTAGGGTGGTATAGTGTGACAGGTTAGGGTGGTATAGTGTAGCAGGTTAGGGTGGTATAGATGACAGGTTAGGGTGGTATAGTGTAGCAGGTTAGGGTGGTATAGATGGCAGGTTAGGGTGGTATAGTGTGACAGGTTAGGGTGGTATAGATGACAGGTTAGGGTGGTATAGATGGCAGGTTAGGGTGGTATAGTGTGGCAGGTTAGGGTGGTATAGATGGCAGGTTAGGGTGGTATAGTGTAGCAGGTTAGGGTGGTATAGATGGCAGGTTAGGGTGGTATAGTGTGACAGGTTAGGGTGGTATAGATGACAGGTTAGGGTGGTATAGATGGCAGGTTAGGGTGGTATAGTGTGGCAGGTTAGGGTGGTATAGATGACAGGTTAGGGTGGTATAGATGGCAGGTTAGGGTGGTATAGTGTGACAGGTTAGGGTGGTATAGTGAGGCAGGTTAGGGTGGTATAGATGGCAGGTTAGGGTGGTATAGTGTGGCAGGTTAGGGTGGTATAGTGTGGCAGGTTAGGGTGGTATAGTGTGGCAGGTTAGGGTTGTATAGTGTAGCAGGTTAGGGTGGTATAGTGTAGCAGGTTAGGGTGGTATAGTGAGGCAGGTTAGGGTGGTACAGTGTGACAGGTTAGGGTGGTATAGTGTGGCAGGTTAGGGTGGTATAGTGTGGCAGGTTAGGGTGGTATAGTGTGGCAGGTTAGGGTGGTATAGTGAGGCAGGTTAGGGTGGTACAGTGTGACAGGTTAGGGTGGTATAGTGTGACAGGTTAGGGTGGTATAGTGTGGCAGGTTAGGGTGGTATAGTGAGGCAGGTTAGGGTGGTACAGTGTGACAGGTTAGGGTGGTATAGTGTGGCAGGTTAGGGTGGTATAGTGTAGCAGGTTAGGGTGGTATAGATGACAGGTTAGGGTGGTATAGTGTGGCAGGTTAGGGTGGTATAGTGTGGCAGCTTAGGGTGGTATAGTGTGGCAGGTTAGGGTGGTATAGTGTAGCAGGTTAGGGTGGTATAGTGTGGCAGGTTAGGGTGGTATAGTGTGGCAGGTTAGGGTGGTATAGATGGCAGGTTAGGGTGGTATAGTGTAGGAGGTTAGGGTGGTATAGTGTAGCAGGTTAGGGTGGTATAGTGTAGCAGGTTAGGGTGGTATAGATGACAGGTTAGGGTGGTATAGTGTGGCAGGTTAGGGTGGTATAGTGTAGGAGGTTAGGGTGGTATAGTGTAGGAGGTTAGGGTGGTATAGTGTAGGAGGTTAGGGTGGTATAGTGTAGCAGGTTAGGGTGGTATAGTGTAGCAGGTTAGGGTGGTATAGATGACAGGTTAGGGTGGTATAGTGTGGCAGGTTAGGGTGGTATAGTGTAGGAGG
>NW_028119887.1:0-120232 GCF_965119305.1 Pelophylax lessonae | reverse complement strand
GAATTTCGACAAGACAGCCAGATAATACACGCAGAGTGTGTGAAGGCCCGATATGAAGCCTACGTACAAGTCGAAGCTACGACAATGCAGAGTCCTGTTGAACGGCTTGACTTTTCTCTACTTCCCTCTCTGTAGTCAATGAGTCGGCTAGTACTCCGACAGTCGAGGGATTTTCTGGCCTGTGTCTCCCTCTAGTGGGTTCCTTTGTCCACGTGAACAGGAGGCGGCTCTATGCAAATCCTAGCCCTCGTTAGGCACACCGATGAGCACCTGATGGATACATGTGTTTGTAATCTGTATTTGGCCTTGCTTGCTTAAAGTTTGGATTGACGAGCAAACTGGCCTTGACCCCGAAGGTGCTAAATGGACAGGTGTCTGGGCGTGTTTAGACCATGGGCTATAGGAAGGAGGAAGTAGGCCTCAGGCATAGCTAGGTGTGAAAGTCTGAGGATTAGTGGCTCTGGGCAAACAGCAGGGAGCCAGACGGGAGGCAGCAGATCTCTGCGAGCGATTGACGTCGCCCTGGACGCCGCTCGCTCGGAAAAGACGATAATTGGGTTATCGCTTCTCGGCCTTTTGGCTAAGATCAAGTGTAGTATCTGTTCTTATCAGTTTAATATCTGATACGTCCCCTATCTGGGGACCATATATTAAATGGATTTTTAGAACAGGGAGATGGAAGAAGAGCTTGCTCTGTCCACTCCACGCATCGACCTGGTATTGCAGTACCTCCAGGACCGGTGCACCCCTTTCTTATGCAGTTTTCTAAAAAACAGATTGAAATGAAAAACTTAACAAGAAGGTTTTTCTGTCTTTTGCTTGCAATGTTGTTTGCTTGTGTTCTTTCTCGTTGAGTTGTTCGCAGTCCTTTTTTTTTTTTTTTTGTTTTGCAATAAACTGGTATTTAACCCCTGTGTGTTTGTGTTTTTCTTGATTTGTGTCAGTTTCTTGGTCTGTGTTTCCATGCTTCCATCCTTTTCAGCACAATGCATATGCTGCTGCAATGGCAGCTTTTCAGCAGACTGACAATATCTATTCTTTTAATTTGTGTTTCTTTTCTCATGTCATTTTTGTATTTTTGCAAAGTTTATTTCAGTCCACCACCCTTTTCTTACAAACATATAGATAGCAAGGGCCAGAATTTCGACAAGACAGCCAGATAATACACGCAGAGTGTGTGAAGGCCCGATATGAAGCCTACGTACAAGTCGAAGCTACGACAATGCAGAGTCCTGTTGAACGGCTTGACTTTTCTCTACTTCCCTCTCTGTAGTCAATGAGTCGGCTAGTACTCCGACAGTCGAGGGATTTTCTGGCCTGTGTCTCCCTCTAGTGGGTTCCTTTGTCCACGTGAACAGGAGGCGGCTCTATGCAAATCCTAGCCCTCGTTAGGCACACCGATGAGCACCTGATGGATACATGTGTTTGTAATCTGTATTTGGCCTTGCTTGCTTAAAGTTTGGATTGACGAGCAAACTGGCCTTGACCCCGAAGGTGCTAAATGGACAGGTGTCTGGGCGTGTTTAGACCATGGGCTATAGGAAGGAGGAAGTAGGCCTCAGGCATAGCTAGGTGTGAAAGTCTGAGGATTAGTGGCTCTGGGCAAACAGCAGGGAGCCAGACGGGAGGCAGCAGATCTCTGCGAGCGATTGACGTCGCCCTGGACGCCGCTCGCTCGGAAAAGACGATAATTGGGTTATCGCTTCTCGGCCTTTTGGCTAAGATCAAGTGTAGTATCTGTTCTTATCAGTTTAATATCTGATACGTCCCCTATCTGGGGACCATATATTAAATGGATTTTTAGAACAGGGAGATGGAAGAAGAGCTTGCTCTGTCCACTCCACGCATCGACCTGGTATTGCAGTACCTCCAGGACCGGTGCACCCCTTTCTTATGCAGTTTTCTAAAAAACAGATTGAAATGAAAAACTTAACAAGAAGGTTTTTCTGTCTTTTGCTTGCAATGTTGTTTGCTTGTGTTCTTTCTCGTTGAGTTGTTCGCAGTCCTTTTTTTTTTTTTTTTGTTTTGCAATAAACTGGTATTTAACCCCTGTGTGTTTGTGTTTTTCTTGATTTGTGTCAGTTTCTTGGTCTGTGTTTCCATGCTTCCATCCTTTTCAGCACAATGCATATGCTGCTGCAATGGCAGCTTTTCAGCAGACTGACAATATCTATTCTTTTAATTTGTGTTTCTTTTCTCATGTCATTTTTGTATTTTTGCAAAGTTTATTTCAGTCCACCACCCTTTTCTTACAAACATATAGATAGCAAGGGCCAGAATTTCGACAAGACAGCCAGATAATACACGCAGAGTGTGTGAAGGCCCGATATGAAGCCTACGTACAAGTCGAAGCTACGACAATGCAGAGTCCTGTTGAACGGCTTGACTTTTCTCTACTTCCCTCTCTGTAGTCAATGAGTCGGCTAGTACTCCGACAGTCGAGGGATTTTCTGGCCTGTGTCTCCCTCTAGTGGGTTCCTTTGTCCACGTGAACAGGAGGCGGCTCTATGCAAATCCTAGCCCTCGTTAGGCACACCGATGAGCACCTGATGGATACATGTGTTTGTAATCTGTATTTGGCCTTGCTTGCTTAAAGTTTGGATTGACGAGCAAACTGGCCTTGACCCCGAAGGTGCTAAATGGACAGGTGTCTGGGCGTGTTTAGACCATGGGCTATAGGAAGGAGGAAGTAGGCCTCAGGCATAGCTAGGTGTGAAAGTCTGAGGATTAGTGGCTCTGGGCAAACAGCAGGGAGCCAGACGGGAGGCAGCAGATCTCTGCGAGCGATTGACGTCGCCCTGGACGCCGCTCGCTCGGAAAAGACGATAATTGGGTTATCGCTTCTCGGCCTTTTGGCTAAGATCAAGTGTAGTATCTGTTCTTATCAGTTTAATATCTGATACGTCCCCTATCTGGGGACCATATATTAAATGGATTTTTAGAACAGGGAGATGGAAGAAGAGCTTGCTCTGTCCACTCCACGCATCGACCTGGTATTGCAGTACCTCCAGGACCGGTGCACCCCTTTCTTATGCAGTTTTCTAAAAAACAGATTGAAATGAAAAACTTAACAAGAAGGTTTTTCTGTCTTTTGCTTGCAATGTTGTTTGCTTGTGTTCTTTCTCGTTGAGTTGTTCGCAGTCCTTTTTTTTTTTTTTTTGTTTTGCAATAAACTGGTATTTAACCCCTGTGTGTTTGTGTTTTTCTTGATTTGTGTCAGTTTCTTGGTCTGTGTTTCCATGCTTCCATCCTTTTCAGCACAATGCATATGCTGCTGCAATGGCAGCTTTTCAGCAGACTGACAATATCTATTCTTTTAATTTGTGTTTCTTTTCTCATGTCATTTTTGTATTTTTGCAAAGTTTATTTCAGTCCACCACCCTTTTCTTACAAACATATAGATAGCAAGGGCCAGAATTTCGACAAGACAGCCAGATAATACACGCAGAGTGTGTGAAGGCCCGATATGAAGCCTACGTACAAGTCGAAGCTACGACAATGCAGAGTCCTGTTGAACGGCTTGACTTTTCTCTACTTCCCTCTCTGTAGTCAATGAGTCGGCTAGTACTCCGACAGTCGAGGGATTTTCTGGCCTGTGTCTCCCTCTAGTGGGTTCCTTTGTCCACGTGAACAGGAGGCGGCTCTATGCAAATCCTAGCCCTCGTTAGGCACACCGATGAGCACCTGATGGATACATGTGTTTGTAATCTGTATTTGGCCTTGCTTGCTTAAAGTTTGGATTGACGAGCAAACTGGCCTTGACCCCGAAGGTGCTAAATGGACAGGTGTCTGGGCGTGTTTAGACCATGGGCTATAGGAAGGAGGAAGTAGGCCTCAGGCATAGCTAGGTGTGAAAGTCTGAGGATTAGTGGCTCTGGGCAAACAGCAGGGAGCCAGACGGGAGGCAGCAGATCTCTGCGAGCGATTGACGTCGCCCTGGACGCCGCTCGCTCGGAAAAGACGATAATTGGGTTATCGCTTCTCGGCCTTTTGGCTAAGATCAAGTGTAGTATCTGTTCTTATCAGTTTAATATCTGATACGTCCCCTATCTGGGGACCATATATTAAATGGATTTTTAGAACAGGGAGATGGAAGAAGAGCTTGCTCTGTCCACTCCACGCATCGACCTGGTATTGCAGTACCTCCAGGACCGGTGCACCCCTTTCTTATGCAGTTTTCTAAAAAACAGATTGAAATGAAAAACTTAACAAGAAGGTTTTTCTGTCTTTTGCTTGCAATGTTGTTTGCTTGTGTTCTTTCTCGTTGAGTTGTTCGCAGTCCTTTTTTTTTTTTTTTTGTTTTGCAATAAACTGGTATTTAACCCCTGTGTGTTTGTGTTTTTCTTGATTTGTGTCAGTTTCTTGGTCTGTGTTTCCATGCTTCCATCCTTTTCAGCACAATGCATATGCTGCTGCAATGGCAGCTTTTCAGCAGACTGACAATATCTATTCTTTTAATTTGTGTTTCTTTTCTCATGTCATTTTTGTATTTTTGCAAAGTTTATTTCAGTCCACCACCCTTTTCTTACAAACATATAGATAGCAAGGGCCAGAATTTCGACAAGACAGCCAGATAATACACGCAGAGTGTGTGAAGGCCCGATATGAAGCCTACGTACAAGTCGAAGCTACGACAATGCAGAGTCCTGTTGAACGGCTTGACTTTTCTCTACTTCCCTCTCTGTAGTCAATGAGTCGGCTAGTACTCCGACAGTCGAGGGATTTTCTGGCCTGTGTCTCCCTCTAGTGGGTTCCTTTGTCCACGTGAACAGGAGGCGGCTCTATGCAAATCCTAGCCCTCGTTAGGCACACCGATGAGCACCTGATGGATACATGTGTTTGTAATCTGTATTTGGCCTTGCTTGCTTAAAGTTTGGATTGACGAGCAAACTGGCCTTGACCCCGAAGGTGCTAAATGGACAGGTGTCTGGGCGTGTTTAGACCATGGGCTATAGGAAGGAGGAAGTAGGCCTCAGGCATAGCTAGGTGTGAAAGTCTGAGGATTAGTGGCTCTGGGCAAACAGCAGGGAGCCAGACGGGAGGCAGCAGATCTCTGCGAGCGATTGACGTCGCCCTGGACGCCGCTCGCTCGGAAAAGACGATAATTGGGTTATCGCTTCTCGGCCTTTTGGCTAAGATCAAGTGTAGTATCTGTTCTTATCAGTTTAATATCTGATACGTCCCCTATCTGGGGACCATATATTAAATGGATTTTTAGAACAGGGAGATGGAAGAAGAGCTTGCTCTGTCCACTCCACGCATCGACCTGGTATTGCAGTACCTCCAGGACCGGTGCACCCCTTTCTTATGCAGTTTTCTAAAAAACAGATTGAAATGAAAAACTTAACAAGAAGGTTTTTCTGTCTTTTGCTTGCAATGTTGTTTGCTTGTGTTCTTTCTCGTTGAGTTGTTCGCAGTCCTTTTTTTTTTTTTTTTGTTTTGCAATAAACTGGTATTTAACCCCTGTGTGTTTGTGTTTTTCTTGATTTGTGTCAGTTTCTTGGTCTGTGTTTCCATGCTTCCATCCTTTTCAGCACAATGCATATGCTGCTGCAATGGCAGCTTTTCAGCAGACTGACAATATCTATTCTTTTAATTTGTGTTTCTTTTCTCATGTCATTTTTGTATTTTTGCAAAGTTTATTTCAGTCCACCACCCTTTTCTTACAAACATATAGATAGCAAGGGCCAGAATTTCGACAAGACAGCCAGATAATACACGCAGAGTGTGTGAAGGCCCGATATGAAGCCTACGTACAAGTCGAAGCTACGACAATGCAGAGTCCTGTTGAACGGCTTGACTTTTCTCTACTTCCCTCTCTGTAGTCAATGAGTCGGCTAGTACTCCGACAGTCGAGGGATTTTCTGGCCTGTGTCTCCCTCTAGTGGGTTCCTTTGTCCACGTGAACAGGAGGCGGCTCTATGCAAATCCTAGCCCTCGTTAGGCACACCGATGAGCACCTGATGGATACATGTGTTTGTAATCTGTATTTGGCCTTGCTTGCTTAAAGTTTGGATTGACGAGCAAACTGGCCTTGACCCCGAAGGTGCTAAATGGACAGGTGTCTGGGCGTGTTTAGACCATGGGCTATAGGAAGGAGGAAGTAGGCCTCAGGCATAGCTAGGTGTGAAAGTCTGAGGATTAGTGGCTCTGGGCAAACAGCAGGGAGCCAGACGGGAGGCAGCAGATCTCTGCGAGCGATTGACGTCGCCCTGGACGCCGCTCGCTCGGAAAAGACGATAATTGGGTTATCGCTTCTCGGCCTTTTGGCTAAGATCAAGTGTAGTATCTGTTCTTATCAGTTTAATATCTGATACGTCCCCTATCTGGGGACCATATATTAAATGGATTTTTAGAACAGGGAGATGGAAGAAGAGCTTGCTCTGTCCACTCCACGCATCGACCTGGTATTGCAGTACCTCCAGGACCGGTGCACCCCTTTCTTATGCAGTTTTCTAAAAAACAGATTGAAATGAAAAACTTAACAAGAAGGTTTTTCTGTCTTTTGCTTGCAATGTTGTTTGCTTGTGTTCTTTCTCGTTGAGTTGTTCGCAGTCCTTTTTTTTTTTTTTTTGTTTTGCAATAAACTGGTATTTAACCCCTGTGTGTTTGTGTTTTTCTTGATTTGTGTCAGTTTCTTGGTCTGTGTTTCCATGCTTCCATCCTTTTCAGCACAATGCATATGCTGCTGCAATGGCAGCTTTTCAGCAGACTGACAATATCTATTCTTTTAATTTGTGTTTCTTTTCTCATGTCATTTTTGTATTTTTGCAAAGTTTATTTCAGTCCACCACCCTTTTCTTACAAACATATAGATAGCAAGGGCCAGAATTTCGACAAGACAGCCAGATAATACACGCAGAGTGTGTGAAGGCCCGATATGAAGCCTACGTACAAGTCGAAGCTACGACAATGCAGAGTCCTGTTGAACGGCTTGACTTTTCTCTACTTCCCTCTCTGTAGTCAATGAGTCGGCTAGTACTCCGACAGTCGAGGGATTTTCTGGCCTGTGTCTCCCTCTAGTGGGTTCCTTTGTCCACGTGAACAGGAGGCGGCTCTATGCAAATCCTAGCCCTCGTTAGGCACACCGATGAGCACCTGATGGATACATGTGTTTGTAATCTGTATTTGGCCTTGCTTGCTTAAAGTTTGGATTGACGAGCAAACTGGCCTTGACCCCGAAGGTGCTAAATGGACAGGTGTCTGGGCGTGTTTAGACCATGGGCTATAGGAAGGAGGAAGTAGGCCTCAGGCATAGCTAGGTGTGAAAGTCTGAGGATTAGTGGCTCTGGGCAAACAGCAGGGAGCCAGACGGGAGGCAGCAGATCTCTGCGAGCGATTGACGTCGCCCTGGACGCCGCTCGCTCGGAAAAGACGATAATTGGGTTATCGCTTCTCGGCCTTTTGGCTAAGATCAAGTGTAGTATCTGTTCTTATCAGTTTAATATCTGATACGTCCCCTATCTGGGGACCATATATTAAATGGATTTTTAGAACAGGGAGATGGAAGAAGAGCTTGCTCTGTCCACTCCACGCATCGACCTGGTATTGCAGTACCTCCAGGACCGGTGCACCCCTTTCTTATGCAGTTTTCTAAAAAACAGATTGAAATGAAAAACTTAACAAGAAGGTTTTTCTGTCTTTTGCTTGCAATGTTGTTTGCTTGTGTTCTTTCTCGTTGAGTTGTTCGCAGTCCTTTTTTTTTTTTTTTTGTTTTGCAATAAACTGGTATTTAACCCCTGTGTGTTTGTGTTTTTCTTGATTTGTGTCAGTTTCTTGGTCTGTGTTTCCATGCTTCCATCCTTTTCAGCACAATGCATATGCTGCTGCAATGGCAGCTTTTCAGCAGACTGACAATATCTATTCTTTTAATTTGTGTTTCTTTTCTCATGTCATTTTTGTATTTTTGCAAAGTTTATTTCAGTCCACCACCCTTTTCTTACAAACATATAGATAGCAAGGGCCAGAATTTCGACAAGACAGCCAGATAATACACGCAGAGTGTGTGAAGGCCCGATATGAAGCCTACGTACAAGTCGAAGCTACGACAATGCAGAGTCCTGTTGAACGGCTTGACTTTTCTCTACTTCCCTCTCTGTAGTCAATGAGTCGGCTAGTACTCCGACAGTCGAGGGATTTTCTGGCCTGTGTCTCCCTCTAGTGGGTTCCTTTGTCCACGTGAACAGGAGGCGGCTCTATGCAAATCCTAGCCCTCGTTAGGCACACCGATGAGCACCTGATGGATACATGTGTTTGTAATCTGTATTTGGCCTTGCTTGCTTAAAGTTTGGATTGACGAGCAAACTGGCCTTGACCCCGAAGGTGCTAAATGGACAGGTGTCTGGGCGTGTTTAGACCATGGGCTATAGGAAGGAGGAAGTAGGCCTCAGGCATAGCTAGGTGTGAAAGTCTGAGGATTAGTGGCTCTGGGCAAACAGCAGGGAGCCAGACGGGAGGCAGCAGATCTCTGCGAGCGATTGACGTCGCCCTGGACGCCGCTCGCTCGGAAAAGACGATAATTGGGTTATCGCTTCTCGGCCTTTTGGCTAAGATCAAGTGTAGTATCTGTTCTTATCAGTTTAATATCTGATACGTCCCCTATCTGGGGACCATATATTAAATGGATTTTTAGAACAGGGAGATGGAAGAAGAGCTTGCTCTGTCCACTCCACGCATCGACCTGGTATTGCAGTACCTCCAGGACCGGTGCACCCCTTTCTTATGCAGTTTTCTAAAAAACAGATTGAAATGAAAAACTTAACAAGAAGGTTTTTCTGTCTTTTGCTTGCAATGTTGTTTGCTTGTGTTCTTTCTCGTTGAGTTGTTCGCAGTCCTTTTTTTTTTTTTTTTGTTTTGCAATAAACTGGTATTTAACCCCTGTGTGTTTGTGTTTTTCTTGATTTGTGTCAGTTTCTTGGTCTGTGTTTCCATGCTTCCATCCTTTTCAGCACAATGCATATGCTGCTGCAATGGCAGCTTTTCAGCAGACTGACAATATCTATTCTTTTAATTTGTGTTTCTTTTCTCATGTCATTTTTGTATTTTTGCAAAGTTTATTTCAGTCCACCACCCTTTTCTTACAAACATATAGATAGCAAGGGCCAGAATTTCGACAAGACAGCCAGATAATACACGCAGAGTGTGTGAAGGCCCGATATGAAGCCTACGTACAAGTCGAAGCTACGACAATGCAGAGTCCTGTTGAACGGCTTGACTTTTCTCTACTTCCCTCTCTGTAGTCAATGAGTCGGCTAGTACTCCGACAGTCGAGGGATTTTCTGGCCTGTGTCTCCCTCTAGTGGGTTCCTTTGTCCACGTGAACAGGAGGCGGCTCTATGCAAATCCTAGCCCTCGTTAGGCACACCGATGAGCACCTGATGGATACATGTGTTTGTAATCTGTATTTGGCCTTGCTTGCTTAAAGTTTGGATTGACGAGCAAACTGGCCTTGACCCCGAAGGTGCTAAATGGACAGGTGTCTGGGCGTGTTTAGACCATGGGCTATAGGAAGGAGGAAGTAGGCCTCAGGCATAGCTAGGTGTGAAAGTCTGAGGATTAGTGGCTCTGGGCAAACAGCAGGGAGCCAGACGGGAGGCAGCAGATCTCTGCGAGCGATTGACGTCGCCCTGGACGCCGCTCGCTCGGAAAAGACGATAATTGGGTTATCGCTTCTCGGCCTTTTGGCTAAGATCAAGTGTAGTATCTGTTCTTATCAGTTTAATATCTGATACGTCCCCTATCTGGGGACCATATATTAAATGGATTTTTAGAACAGGGAGATGGAAGAAGAGCTTGCTCTGTCCACTCCACGCATCGACCTGGTATTGCAGTACCTCCAGGACCGGTGCACCCCTTTCTTATGCAGTTTTCTAAAAAACAGATTGAAATGAAAAACTTAACAAGAAGGTTTTTCTGTCTTTTGCTTGCAATGTTGTTTGCTTGTGTTCTTTCTCGTTGAGTTGTTCGCAGTCCTTTTTTTTTTTTTTTTGTTTTGCAATAAACTGGTATTTAACCCCTGTGTGTTTGTGTTTTTCTTGATTTGTGTCAGTTTCTTGGTCTGTGTTTCCATGCTTCCATCCTTTTCAGCACAATGCATATGCTGCTGCAATGGCAGCTTTTCAGCAGACTGACAATATCTATTCTTTTAATTTGTGTTTCTTTTCTCATGTCATTTTTGTATTTTTGCAAAGTTTATTTCAGTCCACCACCCTTTTCTTACAAACATATAGATAGCAAGGGCCAGAATTTCGACAAGACAGCCAGATAATACACGCAGAGTGTGTGAAGGCCCGATATGAAGCCTACGTACAAGTCGAAGCTACGACAATGCAGAGTCCTGTTGAACGGCTTGACTTTTCTCTACTTCCCTCTCTGTAGTCAATGAGTCGGCTAGTACTCCGACAGTCGAGGGATTTTCTGGCCTGTGTCTCCCTCTAGTGGGTTCCTTTGTCCACGTGAACAGGAGGCGGCTCTATGCAAATCCTAGCCCTCGTTAGGCACACCGATGAGCACCTGATGGATACATGTGTTTGTAATCTGTATTTGGCCTTGCTTGCTTAAAGTTTGGATTGACGAGCAAACTGGCCTTGACCCCGAAGGTGCTAAATGGACAGGTGTCTGGGCGTGTTTAGACCATGGGCTATAGGAAGGAGGAAGTAGGCCTCAGGCATAGCTAGGTGTGAAAGTCTGAGGATTAGTGGCTCTGGGCAAACAGCAGGGAGCCAGACGGGAGGCAGCAGATCTCTGCGAGCGATTGACGTCGCCCTGGACGCCGCTCGCTCGGAAAAGACGATAATTGGGTTATCGCTTCTCGGCCTTTTGGCTGCGATCTTTGGTCCAGTCAGAGGGTTTCTGAGAGTACCAGTCCTGCTCGGCCTGGGGGTGTTTCCTTAGGGTGCACCCCCTGCTGCTATTGGGCAGGACGCTACTCGAAGTCAGCGAGAGGGCGGAGGGCCGAGGCGAAAGAGTGCGTGCGGGGGCACCCCTTGCGGGGCTGCCCTCGGTTTATTTACTCTTGAGGAGGCGGCTGGTACCTGTTTTGGGTACAAGAAGAAGATGGCGGCTCGTGGGATGAGAGATTCCTTGAGGTTTACCGTTAGACCAGATTATGGAGAGGACGTCACCTTGAGGACCGTGGTTGTGGATTTGCTGACGGGAGTTCTTGGCCTAACGGTAAGACAGATTGTATGCCTACAGGATTTTCCTCAACAGAGGATTTACGATGTGACCTTTATTTCATCCGAGGTATGTTGGAACGTGTATGAAGGCTTTAAGAGAGTTGAAGATGGGGAAGTTGGAAGGAAGTTCAGAGTACATCCGCTGTTCATGCAGGAGGAAAAAGTCATCACAGTTCACCTGTACAATCCTTTTGCTGATGTTAATCTAGTAAGAGCATTTTTGAGCAATTACTGTGAGGATCTGAGGGGTGGTGACAAGGTGATGAACAGATACGATATTTGGTCAGGGAAATACCGGTTTGTTGGGCGTTTTGTGACAGACCCTGACTGTGTTGGTGGGGTTAAGAGGCCCCCGGCCGTTTTTTCTATAGGTGGGGAGAGGGGTTTTTTGTTTTACCCCGGTCAACCCAGATACTGCCGGAAATGTTTAATGTATGGCCATACTAGTATGGAGTGCGACCAGGAACAGAAATGTCGTTTCTGTGGTAAACTTGGCCACTTGGCAAGACAGTGCACAGCAGGAAGAGTGTGTGACATCTGTAAAGAAACGGGCCATCTGGCAAGGCAGTGCGGGGCTTATCAAGCAGCCAAGGAAGAATGTTGGGGTAGTACCTATTCAGAGGTACCAAAAGAAAGGAGGTCCAGGCAGCAGAGGCCAAGAGGGGACACTCGGGAGGATAGTGCCGGGGGGACCGCCGATGCAGGTGCGGGATCTGCCGGTGTCCAGACCGAGCGCCCGGCTGATGAAGCTGCGCCCAGTGCACAGGCAGATGATGTGGCGGGGGCGAGTGACACTGCCGATGCCGCTGAGCACAGTGGAGTGGCGAGTGGCGGTGTTGGCCCAGTAGCTGCGGAGGTTGTGCCGGGTGAACATGGTGTCCGTGAGGGAGAAGACGGAGATGCAAGTTCCCCGAAGATGGAGGAGGAGATGCAAGATGGAGGATCGCTTGGTGAACAGCGCGTAGTTCCCCCTCCCGGAGAGGGGAGAGCCTGTCCAGAAGAGGAGAAGAAGTGTGCTAGTATGTCCTCTGTGCAGACAGCGCTATTTGGGGAGTTGTCAGAGAGTGATTCTGACATTTCCGATATGGAGAGTGTATGTAGCTTTGAGTGTGGGCAGAGAATGGAGGATTCGGCTACATCACCGGAAGTACCCGCCTCTGCCGTTAAGAGACCAAGGTCTGAGGAGCCTCGGTCAGGTGGAATGGGGGGTGCAGGTGGTAATGCACCTGAAGCTAGGGATTCAGAGGATGAATCCGCTAGTCCTGTGGCCAGGAGAAGGTTGAAGGACCAAAGAGGACTTAATGTGGAGGAGAGTGGAATGAACTTTTGATTTGCTTTCATGATGGCTGTTTTTATTTATTTTCTGATGGCTCTGATTGTAGGGTCTTTAAATGTAAGGAGTATTGTATCTAAAGAGAGAAGGATGGCCGTTTTTGATGAGTTGAACAAGTGTTGTGCGGATGTAATATGTCTGCAGGAGTGCGGTGTTATGGGAGATCCAACTGCAGACTGGACATGGGGACCCTCTGTTTGGGCCCCTGCGTGTGCAACAAGATCAGAAGGAGTTGGTGTGGTGGTGAAAAACCCGTATATTAAGATTGTAACGCATGAGGTTGTGATTCCAGGCCGATTGCTGATTGTGACGTTGGAGTGGGCGGATTTGCAGGTTCGTGTGATTAACTGCTATGCGCCTGCAGAGAAAAAGGAAAGAATTGCCTTTTTGAAAGTGCTGAGGGTATACTTACCTGGGAGAGTCCCAACGATTGTGGCTGGAGACATGAACTGTGTGAGGAGGGGGGAGGACCGACAGGGGGCGAGCATGGATGGTGGAGTGGATGCTTCCTCAAAACTTCTAAATGAATTAATAACGGATTTTGGGCTGCATGATGTGGCGGTGGAGGTGGAGGGAAGTAATGTGAGTTATACATACCACTCAGATAAAGGGACAGTGAGGTCGCGGATAGATTTTCTTTTTTTGTCTCGATGTTTGAGTGGGGATGCATATGAGGTTCGCCCAACTCTAGTTTCGGACCATTCCTTTATTTCATGTACTATAAAGTTCGAGGCGGAAGTGGCTTTTGGGAAAGGGGTTTGGAAGCTAAACCTATCCTTATTGGAAGATGAGGATGTAATGAGGAGGTTTACTTCTTTCTTCAAGTACTTGGAGGGGAAGAGGCAGACTTTCCAGAACCTGCTGGAATGGTGGGATTGGATGAAAGAGCGGGTGGCCTCTTTCTTTCGGAAGATCGGGGCGGAAAAAGCGAAAGAAAAGAGTGAAGCTGGAAGAAGATTGATGGACAAGATACATTTTCTTTATCAGTGTAAAAGACTGGGGCTGGAGGTGGAGGAGGAATTGAAAGAGGTGCAAGAGGAAAGGACGAAGGTGATTAAAGAAAAAGGCAAGAGTATTGTGTTTGGGGCAAAAATACAATGTATGGAGGAAGACGAAAAGTGTTCACGCTTCTTTTTTAAGAAAGCATACAGTCCCAAAAAAATGATGCTAAAAATGTTGGACGGACAGGAGGAAGTTGGAGGTGAGAAAATGAGGAAGGTGGTGAGAGCCTTTTACGAGGATTTATATGGTGGAGATGGTGGAGCATCTGTGAGAGAGGTTGAGGAATATTGTAGTATCCTCTCTGAAAGTTTGGGAAGAGAAGATGGTGCCCCTTTGGTGGAAGAGGTGGGTGAGCTGGAAGTAGAGAAGACTATTAAGGGGATGGCGAAGAACAAGACTCCAGGAGGAGATGGGATTCCTGCGGAATTCTACGTAAGGTTCTGGCCGATCCTTAAGACTCACCTGGTGGACGTGGTAAAGTACTGTATGAAGTCTGGGGAATTGTCGACGTCAATGAAGAAAGGGGTCATCGTCCTAATCTACAAGAAAGGGAACGAGAAGGACGTTAAGAATTGGCGACCAATAACTCTGCTTAATGCAGATTATAAGATTCTGGCTAAAATCCTAGCAGATCGCATGAAGGAGGTGGTAGATAAGGTGATAGGGGATTGGCAGGTGTGTGCTATCCCGGGGAGGAGGATTGGGGATAACCTGATTATCTTGAGGGACCTCGTTTTCTACGCCCAATGCAACAATCTACCTCTTGCAGTGGCAGGCATAGACCTGGAGAAGGCCTATGACCGGGTGTCCCATAGGTTTATGTTCATA
Source organism: Pelophylax lessonae (assembly GCF_965119305.1). Lineage (NCBI taxonomy): Eukaryota > Metazoa > Chordata > Amphibia > Anura > Ranidae > Pelophylax > Pelophylax lessonae. The sequence goes on along the minus strand of NW_028119887.1, from coordinate 105,892 downwards.
GTGCTAAGGAAGTTGGGTTTCCCGGATGGGTTCATTGATATGGTGAAGTGTTTGTACACAGATGCAAGTAGCAGAGTCTTGATCAATGGGACCCTGTCGGAATCCTTCAAGGTTAAATCTGGGGTAAGACAGGGTTGTCCCCTGTCACCTGTATTGTTTATCTGCATCATGGAACCCTTGTTGAGATGTATACAAAAGGATAAAGCCTTTGAAGGTTTTTTTGTACCCGGAGGGAGTGGGGAAAAATTAAAATCCCTATGCTATATGGACGATGTGGTCCTCCTATGTAAAACGCAGAGAGATCTAGCAAGGGCGGAATTGCAACTCCAATTGTTTGGGGCTATGGCCGGAATGCGGGTCAATTGGGGTAAGAGCTCTGTGTGTACCCTGAGTGGCTTTTATGACCTTGGACCGTCCAAACTTAAGAAGGTAGAGTCTATCGAGGTTTTGGGAGTCCATTATGAGAAGAACCTACGTAATCAGGAGAACGCAGCAAAATGCGTTAGAAAATTATCTGGAAAGTTGGAATTCTGGAAATTACGCAGGTTGTCTCTGACCGGGAAAACCCTGATAGTGAAAGCAGTTTGTCTGCCTCTGTTGCTCTACTTTGGTTTGATTTTTCCTTTTAATAAGAAGTGGCTTCAGAAAATAGAAAAGTTACTGTTCACCTTTTTTTGGGGCTCCAAAATGGAGAGGCTGGCTAGAACTGTGGTCCAAAAGGAAGTAAGACTGGGAGGATACAACTTCCCGAATATCGAGTCCTTCCTGGGAATGCATATATGGCTGGCACATTACAAGGCGTTTGTTGGTGGAGGGAAGGCTGGCTGCTTTATGCGGTATTTGATGGGGTGGTCAGTGGTGAAGTGGGGTTGGGGGACTCGGGATTTGTCCAGACCAGTGGCACTCGTTTCCCCACCTTACTATGGAAAATTAAAAAGCTGGTATGAGACGAATCGCATTGGTGAATTGGGAGTAAGAGCAGTGTCGAAACTCAGTTTGCTTAAATGGTTAAAGAGAGAGGAGGTTGTTACTAACATTGCTGACTTAAGAAACAAGCAAGTGGAGGAATGTTGGAGGAACTTGGGAGGGGAAGGAGTGACTAACCATCAAAAGGAAGTAGTGTGGATGTCCTTCCATGGATGCTTGCTTACGATGTCCTTTCTGAAATCAAGAGATTTGGTGAGAAGCGAGAGGTGTGTAAGGGAAGGTTGTGGCGGCATTGAAACAGTGAGACATGTGTTCTTGGAGTGCTTTTTTGTTCGGAATGTGTGGCGGAGGTTGGTGGGTTTGGTGGAAAACATCTTGGGACTTAAAAATGTGGCGCCTGAGCTTTGTCTGTATGGCTTGGTGCATGGAGGTGCTGATGCCAAAAAAAAAGGGTGGATCTGCGCAGCTATTATGAAGGAAGTTGTGTGGGAGGCAAGGTGCGGATATAGAAAGGGGAGTTTCCTCCTGACAGAGGATGACTGCTATGAGTGGTGTGTTAGTAAACTGTATCTTGTCTTATTAAGGGACAGGAAGGTGTTGGGGGTGGAGGTTGCTGATAATTTTTGGAATTTTGGGAGGTGGAGGATGAGATAGGGTGGCTTTGGTGGAGGGGATATGATGTTTAAGTTTTATTATTATGTTTGATGTGTCCTTTTATACTTTTGATAAAAAAAATACTTACCTAAATGATGTAACGAACGCAGCTTGATCTCTGGGCGGTTTCCTGTAGAAGAGATTAGAGTTAGCGATTCATGCTGATTGGTAAAAAAAAAAAAAAAAAAAAAAAAAAATCTGTTCTTATCAGTTTAATATCTGATACGTCCCCTATCTGGGGACCATATATTAAATGGATTTTTAGAACAGGGAGATGGAAGAAGAGCTTGCTCTGTCCACTCCACGCATCGACCTGGTATTGCAGTACCTCCAGGACCGGTGCACCCCTTTCTTATGCAGTTTTCTAAAAAACAGATTGAAATGAAAAACTTAACAAGAAGGTTTTTCTGTCTTTTGCTTGCAATGTTGTTTGCTTGTGTTCTTTCTCGTTGAGTTGTTCGCAGTCCTTTTTTTTTTTTTTTTGTTTTGCAATAAACTGGTATTTAACCCCTGTGTGTTTGTGTTTTTCTTGATTTGTGTCAGTTTCTTGGTCTGTGTTTCCATGCTTCCATCCTTTTCAGCACAATGCATATGCTGCTGCAATGGCAGCTTTTCAGCAGACTGACAATATCTATTCTTTTAATTTGTGTTTCTTTTCTCATGTCATTTTTGTATTTTTGCAAAGTTTATTTCAGTCCACCACCCTTTTCTTACAAACATATAGATAGCAAGGGCCAGAATTTCGACAAGACAGCCAGATAATACACGCAGAGTGTGTGAAGGCCCGATATGAAGCCTACGTACAAGTCGAAGCTACGACAATGCAGAGTCCTGTTGAACGGCTTGACTTTTCTCTACTTCCCTCTCTGTAGTCAATGAGTCGGCTAGTACTCCGACAGTCGAGGGATTTTCTGGCCTGTGTCTCCCTCTAGTGGGTTCCTTTGTCCACGTGAACAGGAGGCGGCTCTATGCAAATCCTAGCCCTCGTTAGGCACACCGATGAGCACCTGATGGATACATGTGTTTGTAATCTGTATTTGGCCTTGCTTGCTTAAAGTTTGGATTGACGAGCAAACTGGCCTTGACCCCGAAGGTGCTAAATGGACAGGTGTCTGGGCGTGTTTAGACCATGGGCTATAGGAAGGAGGAAGTAGGCCTCAGGCATAGCTAGGTGTGAAAGTCTGAGGATTAGTGGCTCTGGGCAAACAGCAGGGAGCCAGACGGGAGGCAGCAGATCTCTGCGAGCGATTGACGTCGCCCTGGACGCCGCTCGCTCGGAAAAGACGATAATTGGGTTATCGCTTCTCGGCCTTTTGGCTAAGATCAAGTGTAGTATCTGTTCTTATCAGTTTAATATCTGATACGTCCCCTATCTGGGGACCATATATTAAATGGATTTTTAGAACAGGGAGATGGAAGAAGAGCTTGCTCTGTCCACTCCACGCATCGACCTGGTATTGCAGTACCTCCAGGACCGGTGCACCCCTTTCTTATGCAGTTTTCTAAAAAACAGATTGAAATGAAAAACTTAACAAGAAGGTTTTTCTGTCTTTTGCTTGCAATGTTGTTTGCTTGTGTTCTTTCTCGTTGAGTTGTTCGCAGTCCTTTTTTTTTTTTTTTTGTTTTGCAATAAACTGGTATTTAACCCCTGTGTGTTTGTGTTTTTCTTGATTTGTGTCAGTTTCTTGGTCTGTGTTTCCATGCTTCCATCCTTTTCAGCACAATGCATATGCTGCTGCAATGGCAGCTTTTCAGCAGACTGACAATATCTATTCTTTTAATTTGTGTTTCTTTTCTCATGTCATTTTTGTATTTTTGCAAAGTTTATTTCAGTCCACCACCCTTTTCTTACAAACATATAGATAGCAAGGGCCAGAATTTCGACAAGACAGCCAGATAATACACGCAGAGTGTGTGAAGGCCCGATATGAAGCCTACGTACAAGTCGAAGCTACGACAATGCAGAGTCCTGTTGAACGGCTTGACTTTTCTCTACTTCCCTCTCTGTAGTCAATGAGTCGGCTAGTACTCCGACAGTCGAGGGATTTTCTGGCCTGTGTCTCCCTCTAGTGGGTTCCTTTGTCCACGTGAACAGGAGGCGGCTCTATGCAAATCCTAGCCCTCGTTAGGCACACCGATGAGCACCTGATGGATACATGTGTTTGTAATCTGTATTTGGCCTTGCTTGCTTAAAGTTTGGATTGACGAGCAAACTGGCCTTGACCCCGAAGGTGCTAAATGGACAGGTGTCTGGGCGTGTTTAGACCATGGGCTATAGGAAGGAGGAAGTAGGCCTCAGGCATAGCTAGGTGTGAAAGTCTGAGGATTAGTGGCTCTGGGCAAACAGCAGGGAGCCAGACGGGAGGCAGCAGATCTCTGCGAGCGATTGACGTCGCCCTGGACGCCGCTCGCTCGGAAAAGACGATAATTGGGTTATCGCTTCTCGGCCTTTTGGCTAAGATCAAGTGTAGTATCTGTTCTTATCAGTTTAATATCTGATACGTCCCCTATCTGGGGACCATATATTAAATGGATTTTTAGAACAGGGAGATGGAAGAAGAGCTTGCTCTGTCCACTCCACGCATCGACCTGGTATTGCAGTACCTCCAGGACCGGTGCACCCCTTTCTTATGCAGTTTTCTAAAAAACAGATTGAAATGAAAAACTTAACAAGAAGGTTTTTCTGTCTTTTGCTTGCAATGTTGTTTGCTTGTGTTCTTTCTCGTTGAGTTGTTCGCAGTCCTTTTTTTTTTTTTTTTGTTTTGCAATAAACTGGTATTTAACCCCTGTGTGTTTGTGTTTTTCTTGATTTGTGTCAGTTTCTTGGTCTGTGTTTCCATGCTTCCATCCTTTTCAGCACAATGCATATGCTGCTGCAATGGCAGCTTTTCAGCAGACTGACAATATCTATTCTTTTAATTTGTGTTTCTTTTCTCATGTCATTTTTGTATTTTTGCAAAGTTTATTTCAGTCCACCACCCTTTTCTTACAAACATATAGATAGCAAGGGCCAGAATTTCGACAAGACAGCCAGATAATACACGCAGAGTGTGTGAAGGCCCGATATGAAGCCTACGTACAAGTCGAAGCTACGACAATGCAGAGTCCTGTTGAACGGCTTGACTTTTCTCTACTTCCCTCTCTGTAGTCAATGAGTCGGCTAGTACTCCGACAGTCGAGGGATTTTCTGGCCTGTGTCTCCCTCTAGTGGGTTCCTTTGTCCACGTGAACAGGAGGCGGCTCTATGCAAATCCTAGCCCTCGTTAGGCACACCGATGAGCACCTGATGGATACATGTGTTTGTAATCTGTATTTGGCCTTGCTTGCTTAAAGTTTGGATTGACGAGCAAACTGGCCTTGACCCCGAAGGTGCTAAATGGACAGGTGTCTGGGCGTGTTTAGACCATGGGCTATAGGAAGGAGGAAGTAGGCCTCAGGCATAGCTAGGTGTGAAAGTCTGAGGATTAGTGGCTCTGGGCAAACAGCAGGGAGCCAGACGGGAGGCAGCAGATCTCTGCGAGCGATTGACGTCGCCCTGGACGCCGCTCGCTCGGAAAAGACGATAATTGGGTTATCGCTTCTCGGCCTTTTGGCTAAGATCAAGTGTAGTATCTGTTCTTATCAGTTTAATATCTGATACGTCCCCTATCTGGGGACCATATATTAAATGGATTTTTAGAACAGGGAGATGGAAGAAGAGCTTGCTCTGTCCACTCCACGCATCGACCTGGTATTGCAGTACCTCCAGGACCGGTGCACCCCTTTCTTATGCAGTTTTCTAAAAAACAGATTGAAATGAAAAACTTAACAAGAAGGTTTTTCTGTCTTTTGCTTGCAATGTTGTTTGCTTGTGTTCTTTCTCGTTGAGTTGTTCGCAGTCCTTTTTTTTTTTTTTTTGTTTTGCAATAAACTGGTATTTAACCCCTGTGTGTTTGTGTTTTTCTTGATTTGTGTCAGTTTCTTGGTCTGTGTTTCCATGCTTCCATCCTTTTCAGCACAATGCATATGCTGCTGCAATGGCAGCTTTTCAGCAGACTGACAATATCTATTCTTTTAATTTGTGTTTCTTTTCTCATGTCATTTTTGTATTTTTGCAAAGTTTATTTCAGTCCACCACCCTTTTCTTACAAACATATAGATAGCAAGGGCCAGAATTTCGACAAGACAGCCAGATAATACACGCAGAGTGTGTGAAGGCCCGATATGAAGCCTACGTACAAGTCGAAGCTACGACAATGCAGAGTCCTGTTGAACGGCTTGACTTTTCTCTACTTCCCTCTCTGTAGTCAATGAGTCGGCTAGTACTCCGACAGTCGAGGGATTTTCTGGCCTGTGTCTCCCTCTAGTGGGTTCCTTTGTCCACGTGAACAGGAGGCGGCTCTATGCAAATCCTAGCCCTCGTTAGGCACACCGATGAGCACCTGATGGATACATGTGTTTGTAATCTGTATTTGGCCTTGCTTGCTTAAAGTTTGGATTGACGAGCAAACTGGCCTTGACCCCGAAGGTGCTAAATGGACAGGTGTCTGGGCGTGTTTAGACCATGGGCTATAGGAAGGAGGAAGTAGGCCTCAGGCATAGCTAGGTGTGAAAGTCTGAGGATTAGTGGCTCTGGGCAAACAGCAGGGAGCCAGACGGGAGGCAGCAGATCTCTGCGAGCGATTGACGTCGCCCTGGACGCCGCTCGCTCGGAAAAGACGATAATTGGGTTATCGCTTCTCGGCCTTTTGGCTAAGATCAAGTGTAGTATCTGTTCTTATCAGTTTAATATCTGATACGTCCCCTATCTGGGGACCATATATTAAATGGATTTTTAGAACAGGGAGATGGAAGAAGAGCTTGCTCTGTCCACTCCACGCATCGACCTGGTATTGCAGTACCTCCAGGACCGGTGCACCCCTTTCTTATGCAGTTTTCTAAAAAACAGATTGAAATGAAAAACTTAACAAGAAGGTTTTTCTGTCTTTTGCTTGCAATGTTGTTTGCTTGTGTTCTTTCTCGTTGAGTTGTTCGCAGTCCTTTTTTTTTTTTTTTTGTTTTGCAATAAACTGGTATTTAACCCCTGTGTGTTTGTGTTTTTCTTGATTTGTGTCAGTTTCTTGGTCTGTGTTTCCATGCTTCCATCCTTTTCAGCACAATGCATATGCTGCTGCAATGGCAGCTTTTCAGCAGACTGACAATATCTATTCTTTTAATTTGTGTTTCTTTTCTCATGTCATTTTTGTATTTTTGCAAAGTTTATTTCAGTCCACCACCCTTTTCTTACAAACATATAGATAGCAAGGGCCAGAATTTCGACAAGACAGCCAGATAATACACGCAGAGTGTGTGAAGGCCCGATATGAAGCCTACGTACAAGTCGAAGCTACGACAATGCAGAGTCCTGTTGAACGGCTTGACTTTTCTCTACTTCCCTCTCTGTAGTCAATGAGTCGGCTAGTACTCCGACAGTCGAGGGATTTTCTGGCCTGTGTCTCCCTCTAGTGGGTTCCTTTGTCCACGTGAACAGGAGGCGGCTCTATGCAAATCCTAGCCCTCGTTAGGCACACCGATGAGCACCTGATGGATACATGTGTTTGTAATCTGTATTTGGCCTTGCTTGCTTAAAGTTTGGATTGACGAGCAAACTGGCCTTGACCCCGAAGGTGCTAAATGGACAGGTGTCTGGGCGTGTTTAGACCATGGGCTATAGGAAGGAGGAAGTAGGCCTCAGGCATAGCTAGGTGTGAAAGTCTGAGGATTAGTGGCTCTGGGCAAACAGCAGGGAGCCAGACGGGAGGCAGCAGATCTCTGCGAGCGATTGACGTCGCCCTGGACGCCGCTCGCTCGGAAAAGACGATAATTGGGTTATCGCTTCTCGGCCTTTTGGCTAAGATCAAGTGTAGTATCTGTTCTTATCAGTTTAATATCTGATACGTCCCCTATCTGGGGACCATATATTAAATGGATTTTTAGAACAGGGAGATGGAAGAAGAGCTTGCTCTGTCCACTCCACGCATCGACCTGGTATTGCAGTACCTCCAGGACCGGTGCACCCCTTTCTTATGCAGTTTTCTAAAAAACAGATTGAAATGAAAAACTTAACAAGAAGGTTTTTCTGTCTTTTGCTTGCAATGTTGTTTGCTTGTGTTCTTTCTCGTTGAGTTGTTCGCAGTCCTTTTTTTTTTTTTTTTGTTTTGCAATAAACTGGTATTTAACCCCTGTGTGTTTGTGTTTTTCTTGATTTGTGTCAGTTTCTTGGTCTGTGTTTCCATGCTTCCATCCTTTTCAGCACAATGCATATGCTGCTGCAATGGCAGCTTTTCAGCAGACTGACAATATCTATTCTTTTAATTTGTGTTTCTTTTCTCATGTCATTTTTGTATTTTTGCAAAGTTTATTTCAGTCCACCACCCTTTTCTTACAAACATATAGATAGCAAGGGCCAGAATTTCGACAAGACAGCCAGATAATACACGCAGAGTGTGTGAAGGCCCGATATGAAGCCTACGTACAAGTCGAAGCTACGACAATGCAGAGTCCTGTTGAACGGCTTGACTTTTCTCTACTTCCCTCTCTGTAGTCAATGAGTCGGCTAGTACTCCGACAGTCGAGGGATTTTCTGGCCTGTGTCTCCCTCTAGTGGGTTCCTTTGTCCACGTGAACAGGAGGCGGCTCTATGCAAATCCTAGCCCTCGTTAGGCACACCGATGAGCACCTGATGGATACATGTGTTTGTAATCTGTATTTGGCCTTGCTTGCTTAAAGTTTGGATTGACGAGCAAACTGGCCTTGACCCCGAAGGTGCTAAATGGACAGGTGTCTGGGCGTGTTTAGACCATGGGCTATAGGAAGGAGGAAGTAGGCCTCAGGCATAGCTAGGTGTGAAAGTCTGAGGATTAGTGGCTCTGGGCAAACAGCAGGGAGCCAGACGGGAGGCAGCAGATCTCTGCGAGCGATTGACGTCGCCCTGGACGCCGCTCGCTCGGAAAAGACGATAATTGGGTTATCGCTTCTCGGCCTTTTGGCTAAGATCAAGTGTAGTATCTGTTCTTATCAGTTTAATATCTGATACGTCCCCTATCTGGGGACCATATATTAAATGGATTTTTAGAACAGGGAGATGGAAGAAGAGCTTGCTCTGTCCACTCCACGCATCGACCTGGTATTGCAGTACCTCCAGGACCGGTGCACCCCTTTCTTATGCAGTTTTCTAAAAAACAGATTGAAATGAAAAACTTAACAAGAAGGTTTTTCTGTCTTTTGCTTGCAATGTTGTTTGCTTGTGTTCTTTCTCGTTGAGTTGTTCGCAGTCCTTTTTTTTTTTTTTTTGTTTTGCAATAAACTGGTATTTAACCCCTGTGTGTTTGTGTTTTTCTTGATTTGTGTCAGTTTCTTGGTCTGTGTTTCCATGCTTCCATCCTTTTCAGCACAATGCATATGCTGCTGCAATGGCAGCTTTTCAGCAGACTGACAATATCTATTCTTTTAATTTGTGTTTCTTTTCTCATGTCATTTTTGTATTTTTGCAAAGTTTATTTCAGTCCACCACCCTTTTCTTACAAACATATAGATAGCAAGGGCCAGAATTTCGACAAGACAGCCAGATAATACACGCAGAGTGTGTGAAGGCCCGATATGAAGCCTACGTACAAGTCGAAGCTACGACAATGCAGAGTCCTGTTGAACGGCTTGACTTTTCTCTACTTCCCTCTCTGTAGTCAATGAGTCGGCTAGTACTCCGACAGTCGAGGGATTTTCTGGCCTGTGTCTCCCTCTAGTGGGTTCCTTTGTCCACGTGAACAGGAGGCGGCTCTATGCAAATCCTAGCCCTCGTTAGGCACACCGATGAGCACCTGATGGATACATGTGTTTGTAATCTGTATTTGGCCTTGCTTGCTTAAAGTTTGGATTGACGAGCAAACTGGCCTTGACCCCGAAGGTGCTAAATGGACAGGTGTCTGGGCGTGTTTAGACCATGGGCTATAGGAAGGAGGAAGTAGGCCTCAGGCATAGCTAGGTGTGAAAGTCTGAGGATTAGTGGCTCTGGGCAAACAGCAGGGAGCCAGACGGGAGGCAGCAGATCTCTGCGAGCGATTGACGTCGCCCTGGACGCCGCTCGCTCGGAAAAGACGATAATTGGGTTATCGCTTCTCGGCCTTTTGGCTAAGATCAAGTGTAGTATCGACTTTAGCCCTTAGGGGTGTCTCTGCTTTACGGCTAGGACGTTGAGAAACATTTGTATCTATCCAAGCCATTTGGTCCTTGTGGGGTACCCTCTGCTCGGCCTTGTAGGATCGTTGATTAAATTCAGCTTCACCTACTCGCTGCTATTGGGTTAGAGGCTTAGCCCCCACAAGGAACGAGATTGCGATCTTCCCTCCTCCCCCCCCACTCTGCGCTACTACCTTCGGGCAGTAGGCGCACAAGGGCCTTTTTAAAGGCTGCAAAAGAGTGAAGACGCCGAGGAATAAGAAGGAAGCCGCCGAAGTTCTCCTGAAGCGACTACCGACGAACTCCTCCGTCATGGGGAAGAGCACTGGGAAGAAGAAACATGTCTCCGCCATTTCTGCCAAGACTCCGGGAGAAGTCGCTTCAACCTCCACCCCCACCCCGGCGGCCGTTAGCCAGTCGGGCTCAGCAAGGCCAACCAGGTCCGCAGACGGGCTTCCTACCCTGGAACCCTGGATGAGGCAGACAGTGGTGCTGCAGCTGAAGGAGGTGGATGGAAGAATCCCCGACATGACCCCGGAAATCTTTGGCAAGAAAATGATCCTCGAGCAGGGGTTCAGCAAGGCGGAGACCCTGTCCGTACAGACCTTCATGAAAGGTATATTTTATATAACTTTTGTGTCCCTACAGGTCTGTAGAAGGTACTGGGAAGCGGTGAAGAATTGTGGCCCGGATTCCCCTTTCCGCAACTTTGTTGCGAACACTCCCATTCAACGGGATGAAAGGCGGGTGACGGTGTCCATGAGGAATCCCCATACCCCAGCAAAAGACATCGCTACCTACCTCCAGAGGTTTTGCATCGTGGCCAAAGACCCAGTCCGAATCCTCGATGTCAACGGCTTCTGGACAGGTAAGTGGGCAGTTTCTTGCAGGTTAAGGAGAGAGCCTTCGGGGGATCTCCAACACCTGAAGCCCTGCTTCTCTCTGGGAGCCTCCGCAGGACTCCTTTACTACGCAGACATGCCCCAGACCTGTCGCAGGTGTGGCATGCAGGGTCACGTAAGTTTTGGTTGTCAGGAACCTTCTTGCAGGTTCTGTCGGGCTACAGGCCATGAGACCAAGGATTGCCCGAGGTCCAAGACCTGTAACCTCTGCGGATTGGCTGAGCACGTCTACAGAGACTGCCCCCAGAGATCCCGGTCCTACGCTGGAGCCCTGCTCAAGGGCAGAGCCCCAGACAGCGCTGGGAAAAAGAAGCCAGGGGAAAAGACTGCGAAGGAACCTCGGAAAGCCACTGGTGAGTCCCCCCCTCCCCAGGCCCCTACCACCTCCTCCGACCCATCCCTCCCCAACCCCCCTGAGTCGGAGGTGACCTCACCTGCCCCTGCCCCTCCCCCCTCCCAGCCCCCCCCCGCCCTGTCCTCCATGGAGGACTTCCCCACCCTGCCCACCGCCCCCCCCACCCCACCCCCCACCAGCAAAGGCCGAAAACGGAACCTAGACAGCCCGACAACTGAAGAACCCACCAAGCGGCCCACCGTGGCCCAGCAAAATGACATCGCTGGACTGGACCCAGTGGTGGAGGACCTCGAGGACCTCGAGTCTGCGGGGGAAGACGAAGGAGAAATGCAGGTAGGTAAGGACCTGGCCCCCCCAGAGACTGACCTCACCCAAGACCTTATGGACAGCGTCCTTGAGGAGTGCGGCCTGAACCAGGACACCGGACAGGCGCAAGAGGCAGTGGAAGAACCACCCCCCCCTCAGGGGAGGTAAGTTCAGCCCACCTGCTAACTAGCCCCTTCATCTCCTTTACATGATGGCAGAGATCTCTATCTTTTCCATTAATGTTAGGAGCATCAAGGATGCGTCTAGAAGACAGGTGGCGCTGACATTTCTTTCCACACAGCAGAGTGATGTCTACATGCTTCAGGAGTGTGCCCTACCCTTCTCGAGGAGGTACACTCATCTGTCCTCCCAGTGGACCCATGGTCCCTCCTACTGGTCCGGGGGTGTCGATTGTAAGTCTGCAGGGGTAGCCATTCTTGTCAGGGGTGGTCGTTTCACGGTTGACTCCGTCCAGGAGCTCGTCTGTGGCCGTCTTTTGGTCGTAGACGGCTCGTGGGCGGGAGAGCCAGTTAGGCTCATCAGCGTGTACGCCTCCCCAGATAAGAATGAGCGACTGGAGCTTTTCCAGACCCTGCGGACCCAACTCGTCACCACCAGGGCAGTAGTAATCGGCGGTGATTTTAACTGTCCGATTGAGGAGGATGGGCGCAGCTCCAGCATGTACGCAAAGCTCGACACCACGTCTAGGCTGCTCAAGGAGATGATCGCGGAGGCTTCCTTGAAGGACGCCGTGGGATCCATAGGGAAAGGTTCCGTGAACTATTCGTGGTGCCGTCCTGATGGATCCGTGCGTTCTAGGATAGACTTCGTGCTCACCTCCAAGACAGTCAGACATCGCGGGTTCTCCATGGTCCCCTGCTTTTTCTCTGACCACAGGGCCATTCACTTTCGGGGTGACCTGGGCGAGGGCTTTGCCCCCGGTCCGGGCTCCTGGAAGCTGAATGGTACCCTGCTGGAAAATGAGGAACTGCTGGAGGAACTCAGGGAGGCCTACATTACCTGGAAGGAGGACAAGAGGTTCTTCAGAAAGGTAAGTGACTACTGGGAGTTTGTGAAAGTCAAGCTACGCAGCTTCTTTCAGGCAAGGGGACGCCAGCAAGTGTGTGCCAGGAAGAGGGAACTCAGGAGACTGCAACGTCAGATGCAGTCCCTGCAGGACCTTCACCACTGCGGCTGGGACGTTAGGCAGGACCTGGAGGACACCAAGAAGAGCCTGAAAGGACACTTCGAGGAAGAATCCAGGCACCTCGTCTTCCGTTCCAAGGTGGAGAATCTTGAGAAAGGTGAGAAATGTAACTCTTTCTTTTTCAGGAAACTCCACTCAGGACACACTCCCTTGTCTGAGCTGCGGGACGAGACCGGAACACTCCAGAAGGGGAAGGAGGCTGTGATGCAAGTTGTCAGCGACTACTACACCAACCTCTACTCCCCGAAAGAAACAGATACGGCTGAGGCCGACAGGTTCTTGTCAGGTATCACTAACCAAATTGATCCTGCAGGTATGTCGGCAATCAACGTCCCCTTGGCGCTGGAGGAGCTGCACTCTGCCGTCAGATCCTTTAGGCAAGGCAGGACCCCGGGCTGCGACGGTCTCCCAGCGGAGCTCTATGTAGCGCTGTGGGATCTCGTTGGCCCGGACCTGCTCGAGCTGTACGAGGAGATGGTGGTGGAGGGCACAATGCCTCCGTCGCTGAGGGAGGGGATGATCACGATTTTGTATAAGCGTAAGGGGGAGAGAGGGGATCTGAAAAATTGGCGTCCCATCTCTCTCTTGAACGTGGACTACAAAATCCTCGCCAAGGTTCTGGCCAACAGGCTGAAATCTGTCATCGGACAGATCATCCACCCGGATCAGACTTGCGGCATTCCTGGTCGCAGGATTGCGGACAGCCTTGCGCTTGTCCGGGACACGGTCCAGTACATTCGAGGCCGCCGTGTGCACGCGGCCCTGGTCAGTCTTGACCAGGAAAAGGCCTTTGACCGTGTCTCCCATGAGTTTATGTGCAGAGCTCTGCGCAGGTTTGGTCTTGGGGACATGTTTTGTTCGTATGTGAATGTGATGTATAATGACATTTGTAGTACGGTGTTGGTGAATGGCTGGAAAACTGACCCTTTCCCTGTTCTCTCTGGGGTCAGACAAGGCTGCCCTCTCTCACCTCTGCTTTTTGTTTGCTGTATAGAGCTCTTTGCCGAATGCATCCGACAGAACCCAGAGATCAGAGGGATCACCGCACCGGGACCGGACAGAAGGGTTGTCAAGTGCTCACTCTACATGGACGACGTAACGGTGTTCTGTGCTGACCAGCGCTCCATCGACTCGCTCGTCCAGACCTGTGAGGACTTCGGCAAAGCTTCAGGGGCAAAAGTCAACTGCGGGAAGTCAGAGATCATGCTCTTCGGAAAGTGGTTCCTGCCTTCTTCTGCATCCATCCCTTTCAGCGTCAGGGCGGACTTCATCAAAATTCTTGGAGTTTGGTTTGGAGCTGAGGGCGCAGCCCTGAAGTCTTGGGAGGAGAGACTGTCCAAGATGAGACAAAAGTTTGGACTATGGAGCCTCAGAGAACTCACCATCGAAGGGAAAACACTGGTACTCCGCAGCGAGATCCTCCCTGTGTTGCAGTACCTCGCCCAGGCCTGGCCCCCCCGGGTCAACACCTGCAAGGCCATCACCAGGGCGGTGTTCCACTTCATCTGGGGCTCCAAGATGGACAGAGTGAAGCGAGCAGTCATGTTCAAGGAACCCCTCAAGGGCGGTAAGGGCGTGCCCGACATCGCAACGTTACTGGGGGTGTTCTTTGCCTGCAACTGCATCCGCAGAACTTTGATTGACAGAACTTCGGCCTCTGGAGGCAACTCCATGTCCCGTTTTTTCCTCCTGCCTCTCTGGAGGTCCCTTGGATGGGACAAATGGGACAGCTCCATCCCCTACAACTGGGACACTCCTTGGTACTACTTGGACACTTTCAAGTTCATCAAGGAGCTGGGGCTGCATGGAGTTAAGCCCGACTTGTGGAAGCCAAAAACTATCTACAAGTTGATCAGAGCATCGGACATTGCTGAGACTGTTCCAGGCCTCCCTTCAGCCACTTGCAAAGTGGTCTGGAGGAATGTTTCTTCAAAGAGACTCACCAACAGGCATAAAGATCTGGCATGGATGGCTGTCCAGGGAGGGCTGCCACTCAGGACATTTATGCATGCCGGAAACTTGTGCAGATACAGGCACTGCCCCTTTTGTATCATCCACGAGGAAACGTCCTTTCACGTTTTCTGGGAGTGCTCATTTGCACAGAGCCTGTTGAGGGCCTTGGAACCTGAACTTAAAGACTTTGTTTCACAGACTGCCATCACACATTTTGCTGTGCTGAATGGACTTTTTCATGGTACTTTTACACAGGAGGACATTGACAACGCCTGGCGGGTGTTGTGTTGCTTTAAGGACGCTTTATGGTGCGCCAGAAAGCGCCTTATCCACCAGAGGGAGAGGATGTCCATTGAGGACTGTCGCAGACTGGTTCACAGTCTGCTCAGAGACTATAACCTGATGGATCTCATGGAGGAAGAGGAGGTCTGAAGATTTCCCCTTCCCCCACTCTCCCTTGTGTGTCTTTGTCCATTCAATAAAGCTTCGGGCCTGTGATTTCATTCCCCTCCCCTTACCCCTCTCTCCCACCCCCCCATCACACCTGTTGCTTTTTTGAAATGTTACAGTATTGATTCAGTTTGAGTAACATAACGTATAGACAATGTTATTTAGTTTCATGCTTCAGGGGTATTGCGGCGTCATGCATGATGTGATGGCTCGGGGTACCCTTACTCCGCACAACACATCAGGCATCATACCGCAGAATGAATGTATGTGATTGAATGTATTTATTAGTATGACCGGAAATGTATTGTAATGTAGTGTATTTATGCGCTGCGTCGCAGTACAGGGGAGAATGTACCCCGACAAAAGTATTGTTTTTTGTATATCTTTTATGCAAATAAAGATTACATTTTCAACCAAAAAATCTGTTCTTATCAGTTTAATATCTGATACGTCCCCTATCTGGGGACCATATATTAAATGGATTTTTAGAACAGGGAGATGGAAGAAGAGCTTGCTCTGTCCACTCCACGCATCGACCTGGTATTGCAGTACCTCCAGGACCGGTGCACCCCTTTCTTATGCAGTTTTCTAAAAAACAGATTGAAATGAAAAACTTAACAAGAAGGTTTTTCTGTCTTTTGCTTGCAATGTTGTTTGCTTGTGTTCTTTCTCGTTGAGTTGTTCGCAGTCCTTTTTTTTTTTTTTTTGTTTTGCAATAAACTGGTATTTAACCCCTGTGTGTTTGTGTTTTTCTTGATTTGTGTCAGTTTCTTGGTCTGTGTTTCCATGCTTCCATCCTTTTCAGCACAATGCATATGCTGCTGCAATGGCAGCTTTTCAGCAGACTGACAATATCTATTCTTTTAATTTGTGTTTCTTTTCTCATGTCATTTTTGTATTTTTGCAAAGTTTATTTCAGTCCACCACCCTTTTCTTACAAACATATAGATAGCAAGGGCCAGAATTTCGACAAGACAGCCAGATAATACACGCAGAGTGTGTGAAGGCCCGATATGAAGCCTACGTACAAGTCGAAGCTACGACAATGCAGAGTCCTGTTGAACGGCTTGACTTTTCTCTACTTCCCTCTCTGTAGTCAATGAGTCGGCTAGTACTCCGACAGTCGAGGGATTTTCTGGCCTGTGTCTCCCTCTAGTGGGTTCCTTTGTCCACGTGAACAGGAGGCGGCTCTATGCAAATCCTAGCCCTCGTTAGGCACACCGATGAGCACCTGATGGATACATGTGTTTGTAATCTGTATTTGGCCTTGCTTGCTTAAAGTTTGGATTGACGAGCAAACTGGCCTTGACCCCGAAGGTGCTAAATGGACAGGTGTCTGGGCGTGTTTAGACCATGGGCTATAGGAAGGAGGAAGTAGGCCTCAGGCATAGCTAGGTGTGAAAGTCTGAGGATTAGTGGCTCTGGGCAAACAGCAGGGAGCCAGACGGGAGGCAGCAGATCTCTGCGAGCGATTGACGTCGCCCTGGACGCCGCTCGCTCGGAAAAGACGATAATTGGGTTATCGCTTCTCGGCCTTTTGGCTAAGATCAAGTGTAGTATCTGTTCTTATCAGTTTAATATCTGATACGTCCCCTATCTGGGGACCATATATTAAATGGATTTTTAGAACAGGGAGATGGAAGAAGAGCTTGCTCTGTCCACTCCACGCATCGACCTGGTATTGCAGTACCTCCAGGACCGGTGCACCCCTTTCTTATGCAGTTTTCTAAAAAACAGATTGAAATGAAAAACTTAACAAGAAGGTTTTTCTGTCTTTTGCTTGCAATGTTGTTTGCTTGTGTTCTTTCTCGTTGAGTTGTTCGCAGTCCTTTTTTTTTTTTTTTTGTTTTGCAATAAACTGGTATTTAACCCCTGTGTGTTTGTGTTTTTCTTGATTTGTGTCAGTTTCTTGGTCTGTGTTTCCATGCTTCCATCCTTTTCAGCACAATGCATATGCTGCTGCAATGGCAGCTTTTCAGCAGACTGACAATATCTATTCTTTTAATTTGTGTTTCTTTTCTCATGTCATTTTTGTATTTTTGCAAAGTTTATTTCAGTCCACCACCCTTTTCTTACAAACATATAGATAGCAAGGGCCAGAATTTCGACAAGACAGCCAGATAATACACGCAGAGTGTGTGAAGGCCCGATATGAAGCCTACGTACAAGTCGAAGCTACGACAATGCAGAGTCCTGTTGAACGGCTTGACTTTTCTCTACTTCCCTCTCTGTAGTCAATGAGTCGGCTAGTACTCCGACAGTCGAGGGATTTTCTGGCCTGTGTCTCCCTCTAGTGGGTTCCTTTGTCCACGTGAACAGGAGGCGGCTCTATGCAAATCCTAGCCCTCGTTAGGCACACCGATGAGCACCTGATGGATACATGTGTTTGTAATCTGTATTTGGCCTTGCTTGCTTAAAGTTTGGATTGACGAGCAAACTGGCCTTGACCCCGAAGGTGCTAAATGGACAGGTGTCTGGGCGTGTTTAGACCATGGGCTATAGG
Source organism: Pelophylax lessonae (assembly GCF_965119305.1). Taxonomy (NCBI): domain Eukaryota; kingdom Metazoa; phylum Chordata; class Amphibia; order Anura; family Ranidae; genus Pelophylax; species Pelophylax lessonae. The sequence continues at coordinate 88,442 of NW_028119887.1, read as the reverse complement.
AAGGAGGAAGTAGGCCTCAGGCATAGCTAGGTGTGAAAGTCTGAGGATTAGTGGCTCTGGGCAAACAGCAGGGAGCCAGACGGGAGGCAGCAGATCTCTGCGAGCGATTGACGTCGCCCTGGACGCCGCTCGCTCGGAAAAGACGATAATTGGGTTATCGCTTCTCGGCCTTTTGGCTAAGATCAAGTGTAGTATCTGTTCTTATCAGTTTAATATCTGATACGTCCCCTATCTGGGGACCATATATTAAATGGATTTTTAGAACAGGGAGATGGAAGAAGAGCTTGCTCTGTCCACTCCACGCATCGACCTGGTATTGCAGTACCTCCAGGACCGGTGCACCCCTTTCTTATGCAGTTTTCTAAAAAACAGATTGAAATGAAAAACTTAACAAGAAGGTTTTTCTGTCTTTTGCTTGCAATGTTGTTTGCTTGTGTTCTTTCTCGTTGAGTTGTTCGCAGTCCTTTTTTTTTTTTTTTTGTTTTGCAATAAACTGGTATTTAACCCCTGTGTGTTTGTGTTTTTCTTGATTTGTGTCAGTTTCTTGGTCTGTGTTTCCATGCTTCCATCCTTTTCAGCACAATGCATATGCTGCTGCAATGGCAGCTTTTCAGCAGACTGACAATATCTATTCTTTTAATTTGTGTTTCTTTTCTCATGTCATTTTTGTATTTTTGCAAAGTTTATTTCAGTCCACCACCCTTTTCTTACAAACATATAGATAGCAAGGGCCAGAATTTCGACAAGACAGCCAGATAATACACGCAGAGTGTGTGAAGGCCCGATATGAAGCCTACGTACAAGTCGAAGCTACGACAATGCAGAGTCCTGTTGAACGGCTTGACTTTTCTCTACTTCCCTCTCTGTAGTCAATGAGTCGGCTAGTACTCCGACAGTCGAGGGATTTTCTGGCCTGTGTCTCCCTCTAGTGGGTTCCTTTGTCCACGTGAACAGGAGGCGGCTCTATGCAAATCCTAGCCCTCGTTAGGCACACCGATGAGCACCTGATGGATACATGTGTTTGTAATCTGTATTTGGCCTTGCTTGCTTAAAGTTTGGATTGACGAGCAAACTGGCCTTGACCCCGAAGGTGCTAAATGGACAGGTGTCTGGGCGTGTTTAGACCATGGGCTATAGGAAGGAGGAAGTAGGCCTCAGGCATAGCTAGGTGTGAAAGTCTGAGGATTAGTGGCTCTGGGCAAACAGCAGGGAGCCAGACGGGAGGCAGCAGATCTCTGCGAGCGATTGACGTCGCCCTGGACGCCGCTCGCTCGGAAAAGACGATAATTGGGTTATCGCTTCTCGGCCTTTTGGCTAAGATCAAGTGTAGTATCTGTTCTTATCAGTTTAATATCTGATACGTCCCCTATCTGGGGACCATATATTAAATGGATTTTTAGAACAGGGAGATGGAAGAAGAGCTTGCTCTGTCCACTCCACGCATCGACCTGGTATTGCAGTACCTCCAGGACCGGTGCACCCCTTTCTTATGCAGTTTTCTAAAAAACAGATTGAAATGAAAAACTTAACAAGAAGGTTTTTCTGTCTTTTGCTTGCAATGTTGTTTGCTTGTGTTCTTTCTCGTTGAGTTGTTCGCAGTCCTTTTTTTTTTTTTTTTGTTTTGCAATAAACTGGTATTTAACCCCTGTGTGTTTGTGTTTTTCTTGATTTGTGTCAGTTTCTTGGTCTGTGTTTCCATGCTTCCATCCTTTTCAGCACAATGCATATGCTGCTGCAATGGCAGCTTTTCAGCAGACTGACAATATCTATTCTTTTAATTTGTGTTTCTTTTCTCATGTCATTTTTGTATTTTTGCAAAGTTTATTTCAGTCCACCACCCTTTTCTTACAAACATATAGATAGCAAGGGCCAGAATTTCGACAAGACAGCCAGATAATACACGCAGAGTGTGTGAAGGCCCGATATGAAGCCTACGTACAAGTCGAAGCTACGACAATGCAGAGTCCTGTTGAACGGCTTGACTTTTCTCTACTTCCCTCTCTGTAGTCAATGAGTCGGCTAGTACTCCGACAGTCGAGGGATTTTCTGGCCTGTGTCTCCCTCTAGTGGGTTCCTTTGTCCACGTGAACAGGAGGCGGCTCTATGCAAATCCTAGCCCTCGTTAGGCACACCGATGAGCACCTGATGGATACATGTGTTTGTAATCTGTATTTGGCCTTGCTTGCTTAAAGTTTGGATTGACGAGCAAACTGGCCTTGACCCCGAAGGTGCTAAATGGACAGGTGTCTGGGCGTGTTTAGACCATGGGCTATAGGAAGGAGGAAGTAGGCCTCAGGCATAGCTAGGTGTGAAAGTCTGAGGATTAGTGGCTCTGGGCAAACAGCAGGGAGCCAGACGGGAGGCAGCAGATCTCTGCGAGCGATTGACGTCGCCCTGGACGCCGCTCGCTCGGAAAAGACGATAATTGGGTTATCGCTTCTCGGCCTTTTGGCTAAGATCAAGTGTAGTATCTGTTCTTATCAGTTTAATATCTGATACGTCCCCTATCTGGGGACCATATATTAAATGGATTTTTAGAACAGGGAGATGGAAGAAGAGCTTGCTCTGTCCACTCCACGCATCGACCTGGTATTGCAGTACCTCCAGGACCGGTGCACCCCTTTCTTATGCAGTTTTCTAAAAAACAGATTGAAATGAAAAACTTAACAAGAAGGTTTTTCTGTCTTTTGCTTGCAATGTTGTTTGCTTGTGTTCTTTCTCGTTGAGTTGTTCGCAGTCCTTTTTTTTTTTTTTTTGTTTTGCAATAAACTGGTATTTAACCCCTGTGTGTTTGTGTTTTTCTTGATTTGTGTCAGTTTCTTGGTCTGTGTTTCCATGCTTCCATCCTTTTCAGCACAATGCATATGCTGCTGCAATGGCAGCTTTTCAGCAGACTGACAATATCTATTCTTTTAATTTGTGTTTCTTTTCTCATGTCATTTTTGTATTTTTGCAAAGTTTATTTCAGTCCACCACCCTTTTCTTACAAACATATAGATAGCAAGGGCCAGAATTTCGACAAGACAGCCAGATAATACACGCAGAGTGTGTGAAGGCCCGATATGAAGCCTACGTACAAGTCGAAGCTACGACAATGCAGAGTCCTGTTGAACGGCTTGACTTTTCTCTACTTCCCTCTCTGTAGTCAATGAGTCGGCTAGTACTCCGACAGTCGAGGGATTTTCTGGCCTGTGTCTCCCTCTAGTGGGTTCCTTTGTCCACGTGAACAGGAGGCGGCTCTATGCAAATCCTAGCCCTCGTTAGGCACACCGATGAGCACCTGATGGATACATGTGTTTGTAATCTGTATTTGGCCTTGCTTGCTTAAAGTTTGGATTGACGAGCAAACTGGCCTTGACCCCGAAGGTGCTAAATGGACAGGTGTCTGGGCGTGTTTAGACCATGGGCTATAGGAAGGAGGAAGTAGGCCTCAGGCATAGCTAGGTGTGAAAGTCTGAGGATTAGTGGCTCTGGGCAAACAGCAGGGAGCCAGACGGGAGGCAGCAGATCTCTGCGAGCGATTGACGTCGCCCTGGACGCCGCTCGCTCGGAAAAGACGATAATTGGGTTATCGCTTCTCGGCCTTTTGGCTAAGATCAAGTGTAGTATCTGTTCTTATCAGTTTAATATCTGATACGTCCCCTATCTGGGGACCATATATTAAATGGATTTTTAGAACAGGGAGATGGAAGAAGAGCTTGCTCTGTCCACTCCACGCATCGACCTGGTATTGCAGTACCTCCAGGACCGGTGCACCCCTTTCTTATGCAGTTTTCTAAAAAACAGATTGAAATGAAAAACTTAACAAGAAGGTTTTTCTGTCTTTTGCTTGCAATGTTGTTTGCTTGTGTTCTTTCTCGTTGAGTTGTTCGCAGTCCTTTTTTTTTTTTTTTTGTTTTGCAATAAACTGGTATTTAACCCCTGTGTGTTTGTGTTTTTCTTGATTTGTGTCAGTTTCTTGGTCTGTGTTTCCATGCTTCCATCCTTTTCAGCACAATGCATATGCTGCTGCAATGGCAGCTTTTCAGCAGACTGACAATATCTATTCTTTTAATTTGTGTTTCTTTTCTCATGTCATTTTTGTATTTTTGCAAAGTTTATTTCAGTCCACCACCCTTTTCTTACAAACATATAGATAGCAAGGGCCAGAATTTCGACAAGACAGCCAGATAATACACGCAGAGTGTGTGAAGGCCCGATATGAAGCCTACGTACAAGTCGAAGCTACGACAATGCAGAGTCCTGTTGAACGGCTTGACTTTTCTCTACTTCCCTCTCTGTAGTCAATGAGTCGGCTAGTACTCCGACAGTCGAGGGATTTTCTGGCCTGTGTCTCCCTCTAGTGGGTTCCTTTGTCCACGTGAACAGGAGGCGGCTCTATGCAAATCCTAGCCCTCGTTAGGCACACCGATGAGCACCTGATGGATACATGTGTTTGTAATCTGTATTTGGCCTTGCTTGCTTAAAGTTTGGATTGACGAGCAAACTGGCCTTGACCCCGAAGGTGCTAAATGGACAGGTGTCTGGGCGTGTTTAGACCATGGGCTATAGGAAGGAGGAAGTAGGCCTCAGGCATAGCTAGGTGTGAAAGTCTGAGGATTAGTGGCTCTGGGCAAACAGCAGGGAGCCAGACGGGAGGCAGCAGATCTCTGCGAGCGATTGACGTCGCCCTGGACGCCGCTCGCTCGGAAAAGACGATAATTGGGTTATCGCTTCTCGGCCTTTTGGCTAAGATCAAGTGTAGTATCTGTTCTTATCAGTTTAATATCTGATACGTCCCCTATCTGGGGACCATATATTAAATGGATTTTTAGAACAGGGAGATGGAAGAAGAGCTTGCTCTGTCCACTCCACGCATCGACCTGGTATTGCAGTACCTCCAGGACCGGTGCACCCCTTTCTTATGCAGTTTTCTAAAAAACAGATTGAAATGAAAAACTTAACAAGAAGGTTTTTCTGTCTTTTGCTTGCAATGTTGTTTGCTTGTGTTCTTTCTCGTTGAGTTGTTCGCAGTCCTTTTTTTTTTTTTTTTGTTTTGCAATAAACTGGTATTTAACCCCTGTGTGTTTGTGTTTTTCTTGATTTGTGTCAGTTTCTTGGTCTGTGTTTCCATGCTTCCATCCTTTTCAGCACAATGCATATGCTGCTGCAATGGCAGCTTTTCAGCAGACTGACAATATCTATTCTTTTAATTTGTGTTTCTTTTCTCATGTCATTTTTGTATTTTTGCAAAGTTTATTTCAGTCCACCACCCTTTTCTTACAAACATATAGATAGCAAGGGCCAGAATTTCGACAAGACAGCCAGATAATACACGCAGAGTGTGTGAAGGCCCGATATGAAGCCTACGTACAAGTCGAAGCTACGACAATGCAGAGTCCTGTTGAACGGCTTGACTTTTCTCTACTTCCCTCTCTGTAGTCAATGAGTCGGCTAGTACTCCGACAGTCGAGGGATTTTCTGGCCTGTGTCTCCCTCTAGTGGGTTCCTTTGTCCACGTGAACAGGAGGCGGCTCTATGCAAATCCTAGCCCTCGTTAGGCACACCGATGAGCACCTGATGGATACATGTGTTTGTAATCTGTATTTGGCCTTGCTTGCTTAAAGTTTGGATTGACGAGCAAACTGGCCTTGACCCCGAAGGTGCTAAATGGACAGGTGTCTGGGCGTGTTTAGACCATGGGCTATAGGAAGGAGGAAGTAGGCCTCAGGCATAGCTAGGTGTGAAAGTCTGAGGATTAGTGGCTCTGGGCAAACAGCAGGGAGCCAGACGGGAGGCAGCAGATCTCTGCGAGCGATTGACGTCGCCCTGGACGCCGCTCGCTCGGAAAAGACGATAATTGGGTTATCGCTTCTCGGCCTTTTGGCTAAGATCAAGTGTAGTATCTGTTCTTATCAGTTTAATATCTGATACGTCCCCTATCTGGGGACCATATATTAAATGGATTTTTAGAACAGGGAGATGGAAGAAGAGCTTGCTCTGTCCACTCCACGCATCGACCTGGTATTGCAGTACCTCCAGGACCGGTGCACCCCTTTCTTATGCAGTTTTCTAAAAAACAGATTGAAATGAAAAACTTAACAAGAAGGTTTTTCTGTCTTTTGCTTGCAATGTTGTTTGCTTGTGTTCTTTCTCGTTGAGTTGTTCGCAGTCCTTTTTTTTTTTTTTTTGTTTTGCAATAAACTGGTATTTAACCCCTGTGTGTTTGTGTTTTTCTTGATTTGTGTCAGTTTCTTGGTCTGTGTTTCCATGCTTCCATCCTTTTCAGCACAATGCATATGCTGCTGCAATGGCAGCTTTTCAGCAGACTGACAATATCTATTCTTTTAATTTGTGTTTCTTTTCTCATGTCATTTTTGTATTTTTGCAAAGTTTATTTCAGTCCACCACCCTTTTCTTACAAACATATAGATAGCAAGGGCCAGAATTTCGACAAGACAGCCAGATAATACACGCAGAGTGTGTGAAGGCCCGATATGAAGCCTACGTACAAGTCGAAGCTACGACAATGCAGAGTCCTGTTGAACGGCTTGACTTTTCTCTACTTCCCTCTCTGTAGTCAATGAGTCGGCTAGTACTCCGACAGTCGAGGGATTTTCTGGCCTGTGTCTCCCTCTAGTGGGTTCCTTTGTCCACGTGAACAGGAGGCGGCTCTATGCAAATCCTAGCCCTCGTTAGGCACACCGATGAGCACCTGATGGATACATGTGTTTGTAATCTGTATTTGGCCTTGCTTGCTTAAAGTTTGGATTGACGAGCAAACTGGCCTTGACCCCGAAGGTGCTAAATGGACAGGTGTCTGGGCGTGTTTAGACCATGGGCTATAGGAAGGAGGAAGTAGGCCTCAGGCATAGCTAGGTGTGAAAGTCTGAGGATTAGTGGCTCTGGGCAAACAGCAGGGAGCCAGACGGGAGGCAGCAGATCTCTGCGAGCGATTGACGTCGCCCTGGACGCCGCTCGCTCGGAAAAGACGATAATTGGGTTATCGCTTCTCGGCCTTTTGGCTAAGATCAAGTGTAGTATCTGTTCTTATCAGTTTAATATCTGATACGTCCCCTATCTGGGGACCATATATTAAATGGATTTTTAGAACAGGGAGATGGAAGAAGAGCTTGCTCTGTCCACTCCACGCATCGACCTGGTATTGCAGTACCTCCAGGACCGGTGCACCCCTTTCTTATGCAGTTTTCTAAAAAACAGATTGAAATGAAAAACTTAACAAGAAGGTTTTTCTGTCTTTTGCTTGCAATGTTGTTTGCTTGTGTTCTTTCTCGTTGAGTTGTTCGCAGTCCTTTTTTTTTTTTTTTTGTTTTGCAATAAACTGGTATTTAACCCCTGTGTGTTTGTGTTTTTCTTGATTTGTGTCAGTTTCTTGGTCTGTGTTTCCATGCTTCCATCCTTTTCAGCACAATGCATATGCTGCTGCAATGGCAGCTTTTCAGCAGACTGACAATATCTATTCTTTTAATTTGTGTTTCTTTTCTCATGTCATTTTTGTATTTTTGCAAAGTTTATTTCAGTCCACCACCCTTTTCTTACAAACATATAGATAGCAAGGGCCAGAATTTCGACAAGACAGCCAGATAATACACGCAGAGTGTGTGAAGGCCCGATATGAAGCCTACGTACAAGTCGAAGCTACGACAATGCAGAGTCCTGTTGAACGGCTTGACTTTTCTCTACTTCCCTCTCTGTAGTCAATGAGTCGGCTAGTACTCCGACAGTCGAGGGATTTTCTGGCCTGTGTCTCCCTCTAGTGGGTTCCTTTGTCCACGTGAACAGGAGGCGGCTCTATGCAAATCCTAGCCCTCGTTAGGCACACCGATGAGCACCTGATGGATACATGTGTTTGTAATCTGTATTTGGCCTTGCTTGCTTAAAGTTTGGATTGACGAGCAAACTGGCCTTGACCCCGAAGGTGCTAAATGGACAGGTGTCTGGGCGTGTTTAGACCATGGGCTATAGGAAGGAGGAAGTAGGCCTCAGGCATAGCTAGGTGTGAAAGTCTGAGGATTAGTGGCTCTGGGCAAACAGCAGGGAGCCAGACGGGAGGCAGCAGATCTCTGCGAGCGATTGACGTCGCCCTGGACGCCGCTCGCTCGGAAAAGACGATAATTGGGTTATCGCTTCTCGGCCTTTTGGCTAAGATCAAGTGTAGTATCTGTTCTTATCAGTTTAATATCTGATACGTCCCCTATCTGGGGACCATATATTAAATGGATTTTTAGAACAGGGAGATGGAAGAAGAGCTTGCTCTGTCCACTCCACGCATCGACCTGGTATTGCAGTACCTCCAGGACCGGTGCACCCCTTTCTTATGCAGTTTTCTAAAAAACAGATTGAAATGAAAAACTTAACAAGAAGGTTTTTCTGTCTTTTGCTTGCAATGTTGTTTGCTTGTGTTCTTTCTCGTTGAGTTGTTCGCAGTCCTTTTTTTTTTTTTTTTGTTTTGCAATAAACTGGTATTTAACCCCTGTGTGTTTGTGTTTTTCTTGATTTGTGTCAGTTTCTTGGTCTGTGTTTCCATGCTTCCATCCTTTTCAGCACAATGCATATGCTGCTGCAATGGCAGCTTTTCAGCAGACTGACAATATCTATTCTTTTAATTTGTGTTTCTTTTCTCATGTCATTTTTGTATTTTTGCAAAGTTTATTTCAGTCCACCACCCTTTTCTTACAAACATATAGATAGCAAGGGCCAGAATTTCGACAAGACAGCCAGATAATACACGCAGAGTGTGTGAAGGCCCGATATGAAGCCTACGTACAAGTCGAAGCTACGACAATGCAGAGTCCTGTTGAACGGCTTGACTTTTCTCTACTTCCCTCTCTGTAGTCAATGAGTCGGCTAGTACTCCGACAGTCGAGGGATTTTCTGGCCTGTGTCTCCCTCTAGTGGGTTCCTTTGTCCACGTGAACAGGAGGCGGCTCTATGCAAATCCTAGCCCTCGTTAGGCACACCGATGAGCACCTGATGGATACATGTGTTTGTAATCTGTATTTGGCCTTGCTTGCTTAAAGTTTGGATTGACGAGCAAACTGGCCTTGACCCCGAAGGTGCTAAATGGACAGGTGTCTGGGCGTGTTTAGACCATGGGCTATAGGAAGGAGGAAGTAGGCCTCAGGCATAGCTAGGTGTGAAAGTCTGAGGATTAGTGGCTCTGGGCAAACAGCAGGGAGCCAGACGGGAGGCAGCAGATCTCTGCGAGCGATTGACGTCGCCCTGGACGCCGCTCGCTCGGAAAAGACGATAATTGGGTTATCGCTTCTCGGCCTTTTGGCTAAGATCAAGTGTAGTATCTGTTCTTATCAGTTTAATATCTGATACGTCCCCTATCTGGGGACCATATATTAAATGGATTTTTAGAACAGGGAGATGGAAGAAGAGCTTGCTCTGTCCACTCCACGCATCGACCTGGTATTGCAGTACCTCCAGGACCGGTGCACCCCTTTCTTATGCAGTTTTCTAAAAAACAGATTGAAATGAAAAACTTAACAAGAAGGTTTTTCTGTCTTTTGCTTGCAATGTTGTTTGCTTGTGTTCTTTCTCGTTGAGTTGTTCGCAGTCCTTTTTTTTTTTTTTTTGTTTTGCAATAAACTGGTATTTAACCCCTGTGTGTTTGTGTTTTTCTTGATTTGTGTCAGTTTCTTGGTCTGTGTTTCCATGCTTCCATCCTTTTCAGCACAATGCATATGCTGCTGCAATGGCAGCTTTTCAGCAGACTGACAATATCTATTCTTTTAATTTGTGTTTCTTTTCTCATGTCATTTTTGTATTTTTGCAAAGTTTATTTCAGTCCACCACCCTTTTCTTACAAACATATAGATAGCAAGGGCCAGAATTTCGACAAGACAGCCAGATAATACACGCAGAGTGTGTGAAGGCCCGATATGAAGCCTACGTACAAGTCGAAGCTACGACAATGCAGAGTCCTGTTGAACGGCTTGACTTTTCTCTACTTCCCTCTCTGTAGTCAATGAGTCGGCTAGTACTCCGACAGTCGAGGGATTTTCTGGCCTGTGTCTCCCTCTAGTGGGTTCCTTTGTCCACGTGAACAGGAGGCGGCTCTATGCAAATCCTAGCCCTCGTTAGGCACACCGATGAGCACCTGATGGATACATGTGTTTGTAATCTGTATTTGGCCTTGCTTGCTTAAAGTTTGGATTGACGAGCAAACTGGCCTTGACCCCGAAGGTGCTAAATGGACAGGTGTCTGGGCGTGTTTAGACCATGGGCTATAGGAAGGAGGAAGTAGGCCTCAGGCATAGCTAGGTGTGAAAGTCTGAGGATTAGTGGCTCTGGGCAAACAGCAGGGAGCCAGACGGGAGGCAGCAGATCTCTGCGAGCGATTGACGTCGCCCTGGACGCCGCTCGCTCGGAAAAGACGATAATTGGGTTATCGCTTCTCGGCCTTTTGGCTAAGATCAAGTGTAGTATCTGTTCTTATCAGTTTAATATCTGATACGTCCCCTATCTGGGGACCATATATTAAATGGATTTTTAGAACAGGGAGATGGAAGAAGAGCTTGCTCTGTCCACTCCACGCATCGACCTGGTATTGCAGTACCTCCAGGACCGGTGCACCCCTTTCTTATGCAGTTTTCTAAAAAACAGATTGAAATGAAAAACTTAACAAGAAGGTTTTTCTGTCTTTTGCTTGCAATGTTGTTTGCTTGTGTTCTTTCTCGTTGAGTTGTTCGCAGTCCTTTTTTTTTTTTTTTTGTTTTGCAATAAACTGGTATTTAACCCCTGTGTGTTTGTGTTTTTCTTGATTTGTGTCAGTTTCTTGGTCTGTGTTTCCATGCTTCCATCCTTTTCAGCACAATGCATATGCTGCTGCAATGGCAGCTTTTCAGCAGACTGACAATATCTATTCTTTTAATTTGTGTTTCTTTTCTCATGTCATTTTTGTATTTTTGCAAAGTTTATTTCAGTCCACCACCCTTTTCTTACAAACATATAGATAGCAAGGGCCAGAATTTCGACAAGACAGCCAGATAATACACGCAGAGTGTGTGAAGGCCCGATATGAAGCCTACGTACAAGTCGAAGCTACGACAATGCAGAGTCCTGTTGAACGGCTTGACTTTTCTCTACTTCCCTCTCTGTAGTCAATGAGTCGGCTAGTACTCCGACAGTCGAGGGATTTTCTGGCCTGTGTCTCCCTCTAGTGGGTTCCTTTGTCCACGTGAACAGGAGGCGGCTCTATGCAAATCCTAGCCCTCGTTAGGCACACCGATGAGCACCTGATGGATACATGTGTTTGTAATCTGTATTTGGCCTTGCTTGCTTAAAGTTTGGATTGACGAGCAAACTGGCCTTGACCCCGAAGGTGCTAAATGGACAGGTGTCTGGGCGTGTTTAGACCATGGGCTATAGGAAGGAGGAAGTAGGCCTCAGGCATAGCTAGGTGTGAAAGTCTGAGGATTAGTGGCTCTGGGCAAACAGCAGGGAGCCAGACGGGAGGCAGCAGATCTCTGCGAGCGATTGACGTCGCCCTGGACGCCGCTCGCTCGGAAAAGACGATAATTGGGTTATCGCTTCTCGGCCTTTTGGCTAAGATCAAGTGTAGTATCTGTTCTTATCAGTTTAATATCTGATACGTCCCCTATCTGGGGACCATATATTAAATGGATTTTTAGAACAGGGAGATGGAAGAAGAGCTTGCTCTGTCCACTCCACGCATCGACCTGGTATTGCAGTACCTCCAGGACCGGTGCACCCCTTTCTTATGCAGTTTTCTAAAAAACAGATTGAAATGAAAAACTTAACAAGAAGGTTTTTCTGTCTTTTGCTTGCAATGTTGTTTGCTTGTGTTCTTTCTCGTTGAGTTGTTCGCAGTCCTTTTTTTTTTTTTTTTGTTTTGCAATAAACTGGTATTTAACCCCTGTGTGTTTGTGTTTTTCTTGATTTGTGTCAGTTTCTTGGTCTGTGTTTCCATGCTTCCATCCTTTTCAGCACAATGCATATGCTGCTGCAATGGCAGCTTTTCAGCAGACTGACAATATCTATTCTTTTAATTTGTGTTTCTTTTCTCATGTCATTTTTGTATTTTTGCAAAGTTTATTTCAGTCCACCACCCTTTTCTTACAAACATATAGATAGCAAGGGCCAGAATTTCGACAAGACAGCCAGATAATACACGCAGAGTGTGTGAAGGCCCGATATGAAGCCTACGTACAAGTCGAAGCTACGACAATGCAGAGTCCTGTTGAACGGCTTGACTTTTCTCTACTTCCCTCTCTGTAGTCAATGAGTCGGCTAGTACTCCGACAGTCGAGGGATTTTCTGGCCTGTGTCTCCCTCTAGTGGGTTCCTTTGTCCACGTGAACAGGAGGCGGCTCTATGCAAATCCTAGCCCTCGTTAGGCACACCGATGAGCACCTGATGGATACATGTGTTTGTAATCTGTATTTGGCCTTGCTTGCTTAAAGTTTGGATTGACGAGCAAACTGGCCTTGACCCCGAAGGTGCTAAATGGACAGGTGTCTGGGCGTGTTTAGACCATGGGCTATAGGAAGGAGGAAGTAGGCCTCAGGCATAGCTAGGTGTGAAAGTCTGAGGATTAGTGGCTCTGGGCAAACAGCAGGGAGCCAGACGGGAGGCAGCAGATCTCTGCGAGCGATTGACGTCGCCCTGGACGCCGCTCGCTCGGAAAAGACGATAATTGGGTTATCGCTTCTCGGCCTTTTGGCTGCGATCTTGATTGCATCCGAGGGGTTTCTTGAAGACACCAGTCCTGCTCGGCCTGGGGGTGTTTCCTGCGGGTACACCCCCTGCTGCTATTGGGCAGGACGCTGTCTGAGAGAGTAACGAGAGGGCGGCGGGTCGAGGCGAAGGAGTGTGTTCGGGGGCACCCCTTGCGGGGTTGCCCTCGGTTTTTTCTCTTTTTGGCTTTTGGAGGCGGTTGGTACCTTTTTGGTACAAGAAAAAGATGGCGGCCCGCGGAATGAGGGATTCGTTGCGATTCACGGTGTTACCGGATTTTGCGGACGATGTGACGTTGAGGACGGTGGTCGTGGATCTACTCACGGGAAAGCTGGGATTGACGGTAAGACAGATTTTGTGTCTGCAAGATTTTCCACAACAACGCTTATACGATGTCACCTTTGTTTCCTCGGAGGTTTGCTGGAATACATATGAGGGATTCAAGAAATTGGCACAAGATCCGATTGGGAGGAAGTTTTCGGTCCAGCCCCTGTTCATGCAGGAGGAAAAGGTGATAACAGTGCATCTTTACAATCCATTTGCGGATATAAACTTGGTTAAGGCATTCCTGGCTAATTATTGTGAGGATTTGAGAGGTGGGGACCGAGTTATGAATAAATTCGGAATATGGTCTGGGAAGTACAGATTTGTGGGGAGGTTTATTACAGATAAGGACTGTGTAGGAGGTGTAAAAAGACCCCCTGCTGTTTTTTCCATTGGAGGTGAGAGGGGCTTTTTATTTTACCCGGGGCAGCCGAGGTATTGTAGGAAGTGCCTCATGTATGGCCATACAAATCAAGAGTGTGACATGGAGCAGAAATGTCGGTTTTGTGGGAAGGTGGGACATGTTGCCAGGGACTGCACGGCAGGAAGAGTCTGTGACATTTGCAAGACAGCAGGACACTTGGCAAAACAGTGTGGGGCTTATTATGCCGCCAGGGAGTGGTATAACCCGGACTTTGGTCGGGCAGGAAACCCTAAAGAAAGACGGGAGAGACAGCAGAAGTCGGGTGGTGTGCGGGAGGAGAGTGCTGGAGTGTCTGCAAGTAAAGATGTGGATCCCTCTGGTGACCCGCCCGCACGTCAGACTAGTGATGCTGCGCCGGAGAGGATGGCAGAGGAAGCAGCGGGAGTAAGTGCCGCCGCTGACACTGCCGTATCGGCGGAAAGTGGGGGCTACCCAAATGCTGCGGATGCCGGTACGGAAGAAGATGGCGACCGCAAGAAGGCTGGCGGGGTTTCAAGTTCCCCCGGAGGGGGAGGAGGAAGGGTGGAAGGAGCGGTGGACGGTCAGTTTTCAGTACCCCCGGCGGGAGGGGGCGGAGCTGGCCGGGTCACGGAGAAGGAGTTGTCGGAGCTCGGTATCTCTTTCTCTCCAGAGGCACTGCTAGGGCAGCTGTCAGATAGTGAGCCGGACGAAGAGGAGGAACTGGAAAGCGTGAGCAGCCTGGAGTGCGCTCAGAATCAGGACGAGGACACGGACATCTCTGATGTGCCGGTTGCAGCTGCTGTTAAGAGAGGCAGATCTGAGAAAGTTTGGAGTGAGGAGATGGAAGATCAGGCGTCGGAGGAGGAATCCGCTGACTCACCTGCCCCAAGGAGGAAGCTGATGAGCCATGGGAGCTCAGATGGAGGCAAAGGGAACTTTTGAAAATTTTCTTTATGGCTGCATTTATTTTCTTATTTATGGCTCTTATTGTAGGGTCTATTAATGTCCGAAGTGTGGCTGCGAAAGTAAGAAGAGTGGCTGTATTTGACGAGATCAATAAGTGTAAGGCTGACTTAATATGTTTGCAGGAGTGTGGCAATTTGAGTGACCTGGCGTCAGATTGGTCATGGGGCCCTTCTGCGTGGGCGCCAGTGTGCGATACTAGAAGTGAGGGGATTGGGGTGGTGGTGAGGAACCCTTACCTCAAAATAATAGCGAATGAAATCATTGTCCCAGGTCGATTACAGGTGGTGACGCTTGATTGGATGGACCAACATGTACGGTTGATAAATGGATATGCACCTGCAGAAAAGAAAGACAGAATGGAGTTTTTTGACACGGTGAGAATGTACTTACCTGGGAGAATTCCAACCATATTGATAGGTGATATGAACTGTATTAGGAGGAATGTTGACCGGCAGGGGGCAGGTGTGGATGGAGGGATGGATGCCTCTTCCAAAATGCTTAACGACCTAGTGACAGACTTTGGGTTACATGATGTGGCGGAGGAGGTGGAGGGCAAGAAAATTTTGTTTACATATAATTCAGATAAGGGAACGGTAAGATCTCGCATAGATTTTATTTTTTTGTCACGTTTTTTGAGGGGAGAGGCCTATGAGGTCCAACCTATGATTTTTTCTGATCATTCCTTAATCTTGTGTGCTGTGAGATTTGACGTGGGGGTGGAAATAGGTGGTGGGATTTGGAAAATGAACTGTTCCTTACTGGAAGATGAGGAAGTATGTAGAAGGTTCAGTTCCCTCTTTCAGACTTTGAAGAGAAAACGGCGGGATTTTGCTAATGTGTTGGAGTGGTGGGATTGGGCCAAAATACAAGTAGCCTCCTTTTTTAAAAAGGTGGGAAGTGAAAGAGCAAGAGGAAGGAGGGAGGACGAGAAAAGAGTTTTGGGAAGACTCCACTTCTTATACAAATGTAAGAGGTTGGGGTTGGAGGTGGAGGAGGAACTAAAGGAGGTGCAGGAGGAAAGGAGACAACTAATAAAGGAGAGAGGGAAAGGCATAATCTTTCGGGCCAAAGTACAGGAGATGGAGGAAGGTGAAAAATGTTCGCGCTTCTTCTTTAAAAAGGCCTTCAGTCCGAAGAAGATCATGAGGACGATGTTGGATGGGGAGGAGGAAGTGAACGGATTAAGGATGAGAGGAGTCGTGAAGACCTTTTATGAAGCCCTATATGATAGGGAAGAAGGAGCTGCAGAGGAGGAGGTGGAAGAGTATTGCAACATGTTCCCAGAAGAACTGGACAAGGAAGATGGTCAGGTGCTTGCAGAGGAGGTCGGTGAGGAAGAAGTGGAAAGGACAATAAAAAGTATGGCAAGGAATAAGACGCCAGGGGAGGATGGTATCCCAGTGGAGTTTTATGCCAAATTTTGGTCCTTATTGAAGGAAGATTTGATGGACGTGATGAGAACTTGTATGAGATTAGGAGAGATGACAACATCTATGAGAAAAGGAGTTATAGTCCTCATTTACAAAAAAGGGGAGGAGAGGGATATCAGGAATTGGAGGCCAATATCCCTATTAAACGTGGACTACAAAATACTGGCAAAAATCCTAGCAAATCGGATGAAGGAAGTGATTGGACAGGTAATCGGGGATTGGCAGGTGTGTGCAGTTCCGAATAGGAGAATTGGAGACAACCTGATACTTCTAAGGGACCTTATATACTACGCACAATGCAATAACCTGCCCCTGGCTGCGGCAGGGATAGACCTGGAGAAGGCCTATGACAGGGTTTCGCATAACTACATGTTCATAGTGCTGAAGAAAATGGGATTTCCGGAAGAATTTATAAGGTTGGTTAAATGCCTGTATTCTGGCGCAAGCAGCAGAGTACTGGTAAATGGCTTCCTTTCTGAATCCTTTGACGTGAGATCTGGGGTGAGACAGGGTTGTCCCCTCTCCCCTGTCCTTTTTATTTGTGTGATGGAGCCTTTGCTTCGACATGTACAGGAGGACAAAGCGTTTAGAGGATTTTTCGTGCCTGGAGGGGATGGAGGAGTGCTAAAGTCAATGGCGTATATGGATGACGTGGTCTTCCTGTGCAGAACCCAAAGGGATGTATTAAGAGCAGAATTACAACTTCAGCTTTTTGGAGCAATGGCAGGGATGAGGGTAAATTGGAAGAAAAGCGCGGTGTGCACTCTAAGTGGACTGGAAGAGATCAGGTCGTCCAAGATAAAGAATGTGAAAACAATTGAAGTCTTGGGGATACACTTTGAGCGAAATTTGAAGAACCAGGAAAATGCGGTTAAATGCGCTGGGAAAATATCCAAGAAACTGGACCTATGGAGGATGAGAAGACTAACACTGACTGGGAAGACTTTGATTGTAAAGGCAGTCTGCTTACCTCTTCTGTTATACTTTGGTGTCATATTCCCCTTTAACAAAAGATGGGTGCAGAAGATAACAAGGATGTTGTTCACCTTCTTTTGGGGGGCCAAGATGGAGAGAGTGGCGAGGGTAGTGGTGCAGAAGGAGATGAGATTTGGGGGATATAATTTCCCTAATGCTGAGATCTTTCTGGGGACACATGCTTGGCTAACCCACTATAAGGCCTTTGTGGGTGGCGGGAAGGTTGGGTGCTTTATGAAATATTTGATGGGATGGTTTGTGGTCAAGTGGGGTTGGGGAACCCGAGACTTGACAAAGCCAGTGGCCCTGGTCCCCCCAACCTATTATTCAAAACTGAAGGATTGGTATGAAAACAATCAGATGGGCAGTTTAGGAGGTGATGCGGTAATTAAAACAAAAGTGGTCAGCTGGTTGAGAAAGGGAGAGACAGTATCAAATATTTTGGATTTAAGACCCAAACAGGCAGAGGAAGCCTGGAAAAATATGAAAGAAGAAGGTGTTACGAATAAGCAAAAGGAAGTGGTTTGGATGTCTTTCCAGGAATGCTTGTTGACCATGGTTTTCTTAAAATCCAGAGATTTGACGAGGAGTGAAAAGTGTGTGAGGGAACATTGTGGAGGGATAGAAAGTGTAAGACATATCTTTCTTGAGTGTTTTTTCTTTAAAAATGTGTGGAGGAGGCTGGTTGGTTTTGTTAAAAATGTTTTGAGAGTCCAAAATGCAACGCAAGAATTATGCTTGTATGGATTGGTGGATGGAGGATCAGATGAGAAAAGGAAAGGATGGATTATGGCAGCAATAATGAAAGAAGTTGTATGGGAGGCGAGGTGTGGGTACAGAAAGAGGACTCTCCTCCTTACGGAAGAAGACTGTTATGAATGGTGTATGTGTAAGTTGTATCATGTTGTGTTAAGGGATAGGAAGGTGTTGGGGGTGGAGGTGGCGGACACATTTTGGAATTTTGGGAGGTGGAGGTTAAAGTAAGTGATTGTTGTGATAAAATATATGTAATGTTGTGTGTTTTTTTTGACGTGGTTTTATACTTTTTGTAATAAAATACTTACCTGAATGATGTAACGAACGCAGCTTGGTCTCTGGGCGGTTTCCTGTAGAAGAGATTAGAGTTAGCGATTCATGCTGAAGGTAAAAAAAAAAAAAAAAAAAAAAAAATCTGTTCTTATCAGTTTAATATCTGATACGTCCCCTATCTGGGGACCATATATTAAATGGATTTTTAGAACAGGGAGATGGAAGAAGAGCTTGCTCTGTCCACTCCACGCATCGACCTGGTATTGCAGTACCTCCAGGACCGGTGCACCCCTTTCTTATGCAGTTTTCTAAAAAACAGATTGAAATGAAAAACTTAACAAGAAGGTTTTTCTGTCTTTTGCTTGCAATGTTGTTTGCTTGTGTTCTTTCTCGTTGAGTTGTTCGCAGTCCTTTTTTTTTTTTTTTTGTTTTGCAATAAACTGGTATTTAACCCCTGTGTGTTTGTGTTTTTCTTGATTTGTGTCAGTTTCTTGGTCTGTGTTTCCATGCTTCCATCCTTTTCAGCACAATGCATATGCTGCTGCAATGGCAGCTTTTCAGCAGACTGACAATATCTATTCTTTTAATTTGTGTTTCTTTTCTCATGTCATTTTTGTATTTTTGCAAAGTTTATTTCAGTCCACCACCCTTTTCTTACAAACATATAGATAGCAAGGGCCAGAATTTCGACAAGACAGCCAGATAATACACGCAGAGTGTGTGAAGGCCCGATATGAAGCCTACGTACAAGTCGAAGCTACGACAATGCAGAGTCCTGTTGAACGGCTTGACTTTTCTCTACTTCCCTCTCTGTAGTCAATGAGTCGGCTAGTACTCCGACAGTCGAGGGATTTTCTGGCCTGTGTCTCCCTCTAGTGGGTTCCTTTGTCCACGTGAACAGGAGGCGGCTCTATGCAAATCCTAGCCCTCGTTAGGCACACCGATGAGCACCTGATGGATACATGTGTTTGTAATCTGTATTTGGCCTTGCTTGCTTAAAGTTTGGATTGACGAGCAAACTGGCCTTGACCCCGAAGGTGCTAAATGGACAGGTGTCTGGGCGTGTTTAGACCATGGGCTATAGGAAGGAGGAAGTAGGCCTCAGGCATAGCTAGGTGTGAAAGTCTGAGGATTAGTGGCTCTGGGCAAACAGCAGGGAGCCAGACGGGAGGCAGCAGATCTCTGCGAGCGATTGACGTCGCCCTGGACGCCGCTCGCTCGGAAAAGACGATAATTGGGTTATCGCTTCTCGGCCTTTTGGCTAAGATCAAGTGTAGTATCTGTTCTTATCAGTTTAATATCTGATACGTCCCCTATCTGGGGACCATATATTAAATGGATTTTTAGAACAGGGAGATGGAAGAAGAGCTTGCTCTGTCCACTCCACGCATCGACCTGGTATTGCAGTACCTCCAGGACCGGTGCACCCCTTTCTTATGCAGTTTTCTAAAAAACAGATTGAAATGAAAAACTTAACAAGAAGGTTTTTCTGTCTTTTGCTTGCAATGTTGTTTGCTTGTGTTCTTTCTCGTTGAGTTGTTCGCAGTCCTTTTTTTTTTTTTTTTGTTTTGCAATAAACTGGTATTTAACCCCTGTGTGTTTGTGTTTTTCTTGATTTGTGTCAGTTTCTTGGTCTGTGTTTCCATGCTTCCATCCTTTTCAGCACAATGCATATGCTGCTGCAATGGCAGCTTTTCAGCAGACTGACAATATCTATTCTTTTAATTTGTGTTTCTTTTCTCATGTCATTTTTGTATTTTTGCAAAGTTTATTTCAGTCCACCACCCTTTTCTTACAAACATATAGATAGCAAGGGCCAGAATTTCGACAAGACAGCCAGATAATACACGCAGAGTGTGTGAAGGCCCGATATGAAGCCTACGTACAAGTCGAAGCTACGACAATGCAGAGTCCTGTTGAACGGCTTGACTTTTCTCTACTTCCCTCTCTGTAGTCAATGAGTCGGCTAGTACTCCGACAGTCGAGGGATTTTCTGGCCTGTGTCTCCCTCTAGTGGGTTCCTTTGTCCACGTGAACAGGAGGCGGCTCTATGCAAATCCTAGCCCTCGTTAGGCACACCGATGAGCACCTGATGGATACATGTGTTTGTAATCTGTATTTGGCCTTGCTTGCTTAAAGTTTGGATTGACGAGCAAACTGGCCTTGACCCCGAAGGTGCTAAATGGACAGGTGTCTGGGCGTGTTTAGACCATGGGCTATAGGAAGGAGGAAGTAGGCCTCAGGCATAGCTAGGTGTGAAAGTCTGAGGATTAGTGGCTCTGGGCAAACAGCAGGGAGCCAGACGGGAGGCAGCAGATCTCTGCGAGCGATTGACGTCGCCCTGGACGCCGCTCGCTCGGAAAAGACGATAATTGGGTTATCGCTTCTCGGCCTTTTGGCTAAGATCAAGTGTAGTATCTGTTCTTATCAGTTTAATATCTGATACGTCCCCTATCTGGGGACCATATATTAAATGGATTTTTAGAACAGGGAGATGGAAGAAGAGCTTGCTCTGTCCACTCCACGCATCGACCTGGTATTGCAGTACCTCCAGGACCGGTGCACCCCTTTCTTATGCAGTTTTCTAAAAAACAGATTGAAATGAAAAACTTAACAAGAAGGTTTTTCTGTCTTTTGCTTGCAATGTTGTTTGCTTGTGTTCTTTCTCGTTGAGTTGTTCGCAGTCCTTTTTTTTTTTTTTTTGTTTTGCAATAAACTGGTATTTAACCCCTGTGTGTTTGTGTTTTTCTTGATTTGTGTCAGTTTCTTGGTCTGTGTTTCCATGCTTCCATCCTTTTCAGCACAATGCATATGCTGCTGCAATGGCAGCTTTTCAGCAGACTGACAATATCTATTCTTTTAATTTGTGTTTCTTTTCTCATGTCATTTTTGTATTTTTGCAAAGTTTATTTCAGTCCACCACCCTTTTCTTACAAACATATAGATAGCAAGGGCCAGAATTTCGACAAGACAGCCAGATAATACACGCAGAGTGTGTGAAGGCCCGATATGAAGCCTACGTACAAGTCGAAGCTACGACAATGCAGAGTCCTGTTGAACGGCTTGACTTTTCTCTACTTCCCTCTCTGTAGTCAATGAGTCGGCTAGTACTCCGACAGTCGAGGGATTTTCTGGCCTGTGTCTCCCTCTAGTGGGTTCCTTTGTCCACGTGAACAGGAGGCGGCTCTATGCAAATCCTAGCCCTCGTTAGGCACACCGATGAGCACCTGATGGATACATGTGTTTGTAATCTGTATTTGGCCTTGCTTGCTTAAAGTTTGGATTGACGAGCAAACTGGCCTTGACCCCGAAGGTGCTAAATGGACAGGTGTCTGGGCGTGTTTAGACCATGGGCTATAGGAAGGAGGAAGTAGGCCTCAGGCATAGCTAGGTGTGAAAGTCTGAGGATTAGTGGCTCTGGGCAAACAGCAGGGAGCCAGACGGGAGGCAGCAGATCTCTGCGAGCGATTGACGTCGCCCTGGACGCCGCTCGCTCGGAAAAGACGATAATTGGGTTATCGCTTCTCGGCCTTTTGGCTAAGATCAAGTGTAGTATCTGTTCTTATCAGTTTAATATCTGATACGTCCCCTATCTGGGGACCATATATTAAATGGATTTTTAGAACAGGGAGATGGAAGAAGAGCTTGCTCTGTCCACTCCACGCATCGACCTGGTATTGCAGTACCTCCAGGACCGGTGCACCCCTTTCTTATGCAGTTTTCTAAAAAACAGATTGAAATGAAAAACTTAACAAGAAGGTTTTTCTGTCTTTTGCTTGCAATGTTGTTTGCTTGTGTTCTTTCTCGTTGAGTTGTTCGCAGTCCTTTTTTTTTTTTTTTTGTTTTGCAATAAACTGGTATTTAACCCCTGTGTGTTTGTGTTTTTCTTGATTTGTGTCAGTTTCTTGGTCTGTGTTTCCATGCTTCCATCCTTTTCAGCACAATGCATATGCTGCTGCAATGGCAGCTTTTCAGCAGACTGACAATATCTATTCTTTTAATTTGTGTTTCTTTTCTCATGTCATTTTTGTATTTTTGCAAAGTTTATTTCAGTCCACCACCCTTTTCTTACAAACATATAGATAGCAAGGGCCAGAATTTCGACAAGACAGCCAGATAATACACGCAGAGTGTGTGAAGGCCCGATATGAAGCCTACGTACAAGTCGAAGCTACGACAATGCAGAGTCCTGTTGAACGGCTTGACTTTTCTCTACTTCCCTCTCTGTAGTCAATGAGTCGGCTAGTACTCCGACAGTCGAGGGATTTTCTGGCCTGTGTCTCCCTCTAGTGGGTTCCTTTGTCCACGTGAACAGGAGGCGGCTCTATGCAAATCCTAGCCCTCGTTAGGCACACCGATGAGCACCTGATGGATACATGTGTTTGTAATCTGTATTTGGCCTTGCTTGCTTAAAGTTTGGATTGACGAGCAAACTGGCCTTGACCCCGAAGGTGCTAAATGGACAGGTGTCTGGGCGTGTTTAGACCATGGGCTATAGGAAGGAGGAAGTAGGCCTCAGGCATAGCTAGGTGTGAAAGTCTGAGGATTAGTGGCTCTGGGCAAACAGCAGGGAGCCAGACGGGAGGCAGCAGATCTCTGCGAGCGATTGACGTCGCCCTGGACGCCGCTCGCTCGGAAAAGACGATAATTGGGTTATCGCTTCTCGGCCTTTTGGCTAAGATCAAGTGTAGTATCTGTTCTTATCAGTTTAATATCTGATACGTCCCCTATCTGGGGACCATATATTAAATGGATTTTTAGAACAGGGAGATGGAAGAAGAGCTTGCTCTGTCCACTCCACGCATCGACCTGGTATTGCAGTACCTCCAGGACCGGTGCACCCCTTTCTTATGCAGTTTTCTAAAAAACAGATTGAAATGAAAAACTTAACAAGAAGGTTTTTCTGTCTTTTGCTTGCAATGTTGTTTGCTTGTGTTCTTTCTCGTTGAGTTGTTCGCAGTCCTTTTTTTTTTTTTTTTGTTTTGCAATAAACTGGTATTTAACCCCTGTGTGTTTGTGTTTTTCTTGATTTGTGTCAGTTTCTTGGTCTGTGTTTCCATGCTTCCATCCTTTTCAGCACAATGCATATGCTGCTGCAATGGCAGCTTTTCAGCAGACTGACAATATCTATTCTTTTAATTTGTGTTTCTTTTCTCATGTCATTTTTGTATTTTTGCAAAGTTTATTTCAGTCCACCACCCTTTTCTTACAAACATATAGATAGCAAGGGCCAGAATTTCGACAAGACAGCCAGATAATACACGCAGAGTGTGTGAAGGCCCGATATGAAGCCTACGTACAAGTCGAAGCTACGACAATGCAGAGTCCTGTTGAACGGCTTGACTTTTCTCTACTTCCCTCTCTGTAGTCAATGAGTCGGCTAGTACTCCGACAGTCGAGGGATTTTCTGGCCTGTGTCTCCCTCTAGTGGGTTCCTTTGTCCACGTGAACAGGAGGCGGCTCTATGCAAATCCTAGCCCTCGTTAGGCACACCGATGAGCACCTGATGGATACATGTGTTTGTAATCTGTATTTGGCCTTGCTTGCTTAAAGTTTGGATTGACGAGCAAACTGGCCTTGACCCCGAAGGTGCTAAATGGACAGGTGTCTGGGCGTGTTTAGACCATGGGCTATAGGAAGGAGGAAGTAGGCCTCAGGCATAGCTAGGTGTGAAAGTCTGAGGATTAGTGGCTCTGGGCAAACAGCAGGGAGCCAGACGGGAGGCAGCAGATCTCTGCGAGCGATTGACGTCGCCCTGGACGCCGCTCGCTCGGAAAAGACGATAATTGGGTTATCGCTTCTCGGCCTTTTGGCTAAGATCAAGTGTAGTATCTGTTCTTATCAGTTTAATATCTGATACGTCCCCTATCTGGGGACCATATATTAAATGGATTTTTAGAACAGGGAGATGGAAGAAGAGCTTGCTCTGTCCACTCCACGCATCGACCTGGTATTGCAGTACCTCCAGGACCGGTGCACCCCTTTCTTATGCAGTTTTCTAAAAAACAGATTGAAATGAAAAACTTAACAAGAAGGTTTTTCTGTCTTTTGCTTGCAATGTTGTTTGCTTGTGTTCTTTCTCGTTGAGTTGTTCGCAGTCCTTTTTTTTTTTTTTTTGTTTTGCAATAAACTGGTATTTAACCCCTGTGTGTTTGTGTTTTTCTTGATTTGTGTCAGTTTCTTGGTCTGTGTTTCCATGCTTCCATCCTTTTCAGCACAATGCATATGCTGCTGCAATGGCAGCTTTTCAGCAGACTGACAATATCTATTCTTTTAATTTGTGTTTCTTTTCTCATGTCATTTTTGTATTTTTGCAAAGTTTATTTCAGTCCACCACCCTTTTCTTACAAACATATAGATAGCAAGGGCCAGAATTTCGACAAGACAGCCAGATAATACACGCAGAGTGTGTGAAGGCCCGATATGAAGCCTACGTACAAGTCGAAGCTACGACAATGCAGAGTCCTGTTGAACGGCTTGACTTTTCTCTACTTCCCTCTCTGTAGTCAATGAGTCGGCTAGTACTCCGACAGTCGAGGGATTTTCTGGCCTGTGTCTCCCTCTAGTGGGTTCCTTTGTCCACGTGAACAGGAGGCGGCTCTATGCAAATCCTAGCCCTCGTTAGGCACACCGATGAGCACCTGATGGATACATGTGTTTGTAATCTGTATTTGGCCTTGCTTGCTTAAAGTTTGGATTGACGAGCAAACTGGCCTTGACCCCGAAGGTGCTAAATGGACAGGTGTCTGGGCGTGTTTAGACCATGGGCTATAGGAAGGAGGAAGTAGGCCTCAGGCATAGCTAGGTGTGAAAGTCTGAGGATTAGTGGCTCTGGGCAAACAGCAGGGAGCCAGACGGGAGGCAGCAGATCTCTGCGAGCGATTGACGTCGCCCTGGACGCCGCTCGCTCGGAAAAGACGATAATTGGGTTATCGCTTCTCGGCCTTTTGGCTAAGATCAAGTGTAGTATCTGTTCTTATCAGTTTAATATCTGATACGTCCCCTATCTGGGGACCATATATTAAATGGATTTTTAGAACAGGGAGATGGAAGAAGAGCTTGCTCTGTCCACTCCACGCATCGACCTGGTATTGCAGTACCTCCAGGACCGGTGCACCCCTTTCTTATGCAGTTTTCTAAAAAACAGATTGAAATGAAAAACTTAACAAGAAGGTTTTTCTGTCTTTTGCTTGCAATGTTGTTTGCTTGTGTTCTTTCTCGTTGAGTTGTTCGCAGTCCTTTTTTTTTTTTTTTTGTTTTGCAATAAACTGGTATTTAACCCCTGTGTGTTTGTGTTTTTCTTGATTTGTGTCAGTTTCTTGGTCTGTGTTTCCATGCTTCCATCCTTTTCAGCACAATGCATATGCTGCTGCAATGGCAGCTTTTCAGCAGACTGACAATATCTATTCTTTTAATTTGTGTTTCTTTTCTCATGTCATTTTTGTATTTTTGCAAAGTTTATTTCAGTCCACCACCCTTTTCTTACAAACATATAGATAGCAAGGGCCAGAATTTCGACAAGACAGCCAGATAATACACGCAGAGTGTGTGAAGGCCCGATATGAAGCCTACGTACAAGTCGAAGCTACGACAATGCAGAGTCCTGTTGAACGGCTTGACTTTTCTCTACTTCCCTCTCTGTAGTCAATGAGTCGGCTAGTACTCCGACAGTCGAGGGATTTTCTGGCCTGTGTCTCCCTCTAGTGGGTTCCTTTGTCCACGTGAACAGGAGGCGGCTCTATGCAAATCCTAGCCCTCGTTAGGCACACCGATGAGCACCTGATGGATACATGTGTTTGTAATCTGTATTTGGCCTTGCTTGCTTAAAGTTTGGATTGACGAGCAAACTGGCCTTGACCCCGAAGGTGCTAAATGGACAGGTGTCTGGGCGTGTTTAGACCATGGGCTATAGGAAGGAGGAAGTAGGCCTCAGGCATAGCTAGGTGTGAAAGTCTGAGGATTAGTGGCTCTGGGCAAACAGCAGGGAGCCAGACGGGAGGCAGCAGATCTCTGCGAGCGATTGACGTCGCCCTGGACGCCGCTCGCTCGGAAAAGACGATAATTGGGTTATCGCTTCTCGGCCTTTTGGCTAAGATCAAGTGTAGTATCTGTTCTTATCAGTTTAATATCTGATACGTCCCCTATCTGGGGACCATATATTAAATGGATTTTTAGAACAGGGAGATGGAAGAAGAGCTTGCTCTGTCCACTCCACGCATCGACCTGGTATTGCAGTACCTCCAGGACCGGTGCACCCCTTTCTTATGCAGTTTTCTAAAAAACAGATTGAAATGAAAAACTTAACAAGAAGGTTTTTCTGTCTTTTGCTTGCAATGTTGTTTGCTTGTGTTCTTTCTCGTTGAGTTGTTCGCAGTCCTTTTTTTTTTTTTTTTGTTTTGCAATAAACTGGTATTTAACCCCTGTGTGTTTGTGTTTTTCTTGATTTGTGTCAGTTTCTTGGTCTGTGTTTCCATGCTTCCATCCTTTTCAGCACAATGCATATGCTGCTGCAATGGCAGCTTTTCAGCAGACTGACAATATCTATTCTTTTAATTTGTGTTTCTTTTCTCATGTCATTTTTGTATTTTTGCAAAGTTTATTTCAGTCCACCACCCTTTTCTTACAAACATATAGATAGCAAGGGCCAGAATTTCGACAAGACAGCCAGATAATACACGCAGAG
Source organism: Pelophylax lessonae (assembly GCF_965119305.1). Taxonomy (NCBI): domain Eukaryota; kingdom Metazoa; phylum Chordata; class Amphibia; order Anura; family Ranidae; genus Pelophylax; species Pelophylax lessonae. The sequence continues at coordinate 61,942 of NW_028119887.1, read as the reverse complement.
TGTGTGAAGGCCCGATATGAAGCCTACGTACAAGTCGAAGCTACGACAATGCAGAGTCCTGTTGAACGGCTTGACTTTTCTCTACTTCCCTCTCTGTAGTCAATGAGTCGGCTAGTACTCCGACAGTCGAGGGATTTTCTGGCCTGTGTCTCCCTCTAGTGGGTTCCTTTGTCCACGTGAACAGGAGGCGGCTCTATGCAAATCCTAGCCCTCGTTAGGCACACCGATGAGCACCTGATGGATACATGTGTTTGTAATCTGTATTTGGCCTTGCTTGCTTAAAGTTTGGATTGACGAGCAAACTGGCCTTGACCCCGAAGGTGCTAAATGGACAGGTGTCTGGGCGTGTTTAGACCATGGGCTATAGGAAGGAGGAAGTAGGCCTCAGGCATAGCTAGGTGTGAAAGTCTGAGGATTAGTGGCTCTGGGCAAACAGCAGGGAGCCAGACGGGAGGCAGCAGATCTCTGCGAGCGATTGACGTCGCCCTGGACGCCGCTCGCTCGGAAAAGACGATAATTGGGTTATCGCTTCTCGGCCTTTTGGCTAAGATCAAGTGTAGTATCTGTTCTTATCAGTTTAATATCTGATACGTCCCCTATCTGGGGACCATATATTAAATGGATTTTTAGAACAGGGAGATGGAAGAAGAGCTTGCTCTGTCCACTCCACGCATCGACCTGGTATTGCAGTACCTCCAGGACCGGTGCACCCCTTTCTTATGCAGTTTTCTAAAAAACAGATTGAAATGAAAAACTTAACAAGAAGGTTTTTCTGTCTTTTGCTTGCAATGTTGTTTGCTTGTGTTCTTTCTCGTTGAGTTGTTCGCAGTCCTTTTTTTTTTTTTTTTGTTTTGCAATAAACTGGTATTTAACCCCTGTGTGTTTGTGTTTTTCTTGATTTGTGTCAGTTTCTTGGTCTGTGTTTCCATGCTTCCATCCTTTTCAGCACAATGCATATGCTGCTGCAATGGCAGCTTTTCAGCAGACTGACAATATCTATTCTTTTAATTTGTGTTTCTTTTCTCATGTCATTTTTGTATTTTTGCAAAGTTTATTTCAGTCCACCACCCTTTTCTTACAAACATATAGATAGCAAGGGCCAGAATTTCGACAAGACAGCCAGATAATACACGCAGAGTGTGTGAAGGCCCGATATGAAGCCTACGTACAAGTCGAAGCTACGACAATGCAGAGTCCTGTTGAACGGCTTGACTTTTCTCTACTTCCCTCTCTGTAGTCAATGAGTCGGCTAGTACTCCGACAGTCGAGGGATTTTCTGGCCTGTGTCTCCCTCTAGTGGGTTCCTTTGTCCACGTGAACAGGAGGCGGCTCTATGCAAATCCTAGCCCTCGTTAGGCACACCGATGAGCACCTGATGGATACATGTGTTTGTAATCTGTATTTGGCCTTGCTTGCTTAAAGTTTGGATTGACGAGCAAACTGGCCTTGACCCCGAAGGTGCTAAATGGACAGGTGTCTGGGCGTGTTTAGACCATGGGCTATAGGAAGGAGGAAGTAGGCCTCAGGCATAGCTAGGTGTGAAAGTCTGAGGATTAGTGGCTCTGGGCAAACAGCAGGGAGCCAGACGGGAGGCAGCAGATCTCTGCGAGCGATTGACGTCGCCCTGGACGCCGCTCGCTCGGAAAAGACGATAATTGGGTTATCGCTTCTCGGCCTTTTGGCTAAGATCAAGTGTAGTATCTGTTCTTATCAGTTTAATATCTGATACGTCCCCTATCTGGGGACCATATATTAAATGGATTTTTAGAACAGGGAGATGGAAGAAGAGCTTGCTCTGTCCACTCCACGCATCGACCTGGTATTGCAGTACCTCCAGGACCGGTGCACCCCTTTCTTATGCAGTTTTCTAAAAAACAGATTGAAATGAAAAACTTAACAAGAAGGTTTTTCTGTCTTTTGCTTGCAATGTTGTTTGCTTGTGTTCTTTCTCGTTGAGTTGTTCGCAGTCCTTTTTTTTTTTTTTTTGTTTTGCAATAAACTGGTATTTAACCCCTGTGTGTTTGTGTTTTTCTTGATTTGTGTCAGTTTCTTGGTCTGTGTTTCCATGCTTCCATCCTTTTCAGCACAATGCATATGCTGCTGCAATGGCAGCTTTTCAGCAGACTGACAATATCTATTCTTTTAATTTGTGTTTCTTTTCTCATGTCATTTTTGTATTTTTGCAAAGTTTATTTCAGTCCACCACCCTTTTCTTACAAACATATAGATAGCAAGGGCCAGAATTTCGACAAGACAGCCAGATAATACACGCAGAGTGTGTGAAGGCCCGATATGAAGCCTACGTACAAGTCGAAGCTACGACAATGCAGAGTCCTGTTGAACGGCTTGACTTTTCTCTACTTCCCTCTCTGTAGTCAATGAGTCGGCTAGTACTCCGACAGTCGAGGGATTTTCTGGCCTGTGTCTCCCTCTAGTGGGTTCCTTTGTCCACGTGAACAGGAGGCGGCTCTATGCAAATCCTAGCCCTCGTTAGGCACACCGATGAGCACCTGATGGATACATGTGTTTGTAATCTGTATTTGGCCTTGCTTGCTTAAAGTTTGGATTGACGAGCAAACTGGCCTTGACCCCGAAGGTGCTAAATGGACAGGTGTCTGGGCGTGTTTAGACCATGGGCTATAGGAAGGAGGAAGTAGGCCTCAGGCATAGCTAGGTGTGAAAGTCTGAGGATTAGTGGCTCTGGGCAAACAGCAGGGAGCCAGACGGGAGGCAGCAGATCTCTGCGAGCGATTGACGTCGCCCTGGACGCCGCTCGCTCGGAAAAGACGATAATTGGGTTATCGCTTCTCGGCCTTTTGGCTAAGATCAAGTGTAGTATCTGTTCTTATCAGTTTAATATCTGATACGTCCCCTATCTGGGGACCATATATTAAATGGATTTTTAGAACAGGGAGATGGAAGAAGAGCTTGCTCTGTCCACTCCACGCATCGACCTGGTATTGCAGTACCTCCAGGACCGGTGCACCCCTTTCTTATGCAGTTTTCTAAAAAACAGATTGAAATGAAAAACTTAACAAGAAGGTTTTTCTGTCTTTTGCTTGCAATGTTGTTTGCTTGTGTTCTTTCTCGTTGAGTTGTTCGCAGTCCTTTTTTTTTTTTTTTTGTTTTGCAATAAACTGGTATTTAACCCCTGTGTGTTTGTGTTTTTCTTGATTTGTGTCAGTTTCTTGGTCTGTGTTTCCATGCTTCCATCCTTTTCAGCACAATGCATATGCTGCTGCAATGGCAGCTTTTCAGCAGACTGACAATATCTATTCTTTTAATTTGTGTTTCTTTTCTCATGTCATTTTTGTATTTTTGCAAAGTTTATTTCAGTCCACCACCCTTTTCTTACAAACATATAGATAGCAAGGGCCAGAATTTCGACAAGACAGCCAGATAATACACGCAGAGTGTGTGAAGGCCCGATATGAAGCCTACGTACAAGTCGAAGCTACGACAATGCAGAGTCCTGTTGAACGGCTTGACTTTTCTCTACTTCCCTCTCTGTAGTCAATGAGTCGGCTAGTACTCCGACAGTCGAGGGATTTTCTGGCCTGTGTCTCCCTCTAGTGGGTTCCTTTGTCCACGTGAACAGGAGGCGGCTCTATGCAAATCCTAGCCCTCGTTAGGCACACCGATGAGCACCTGATGGATACATGTGTTTGTAATCTGTATTTGGCCTTGCTTGCTTAAAGTTTGGATTGACGAGCAAACTGGCCTTGACCCCGAAGGTGCTAAATGGACAGGTGTCTGGGCGTGTTTAGACCATGGGCTATAGGAAGGAGGAAGTAGGCCTCAGGCATAGCTAGGTGTGAAAGTCTGAGGATTAGTGGCTCTGGGCAAACAGCAGGGAGCCAGACGGGAGGCAGCAGATCTCTGCGAGCGATTGACGTCGCCCTGGACGCCGCTCGCTCGGAAAAGACGATAATTGGGTTATCGCTTCTCGGCCTTTTGGCTAAGATCAAGTGTAGTATCTGTTCTTATCAGTTTAATATCTGATACGTCCCCTATCTGGGGACCATATATTAAATGGATTTTTAGAACAGGGAGATGGAAGAAGAGCTTGCTCTGTCCACTCCACGCATCGACCTGGTATTGCAGTACCTCCAGGACCGGTGCACCCCTTTCTTATGCAGTTTTCTAAAAAACAGATTGAAATGAAAAACTTAACAAGAAGGTTTTTCTGTCTTTTGCTTGCAATGTTGTTTGCTTGTGTTCTTTCTCGTTGAGTTGTTCGCAGTCCTTTTTTTTTTTTTTTTGTTTTGCAATAAACTGGTATTTAACCCCTGTGTGTTTGTGTTTTTCTTGATTTGTGTCAGTTTCTTGGTCTGTGTTTCCATGCTTCCATCCTTTTCAGCACAATGCATATGCTGCTGCAATGGCAGCTTTTCAGCAGACTGACAATATCTATTCTTTTAATTTGTGTTTCTTTTCTCATGTCATTTTTGTATTTTTGCAAAGTTTATTTCAGTCCACCACCCTTTTCTTACAAACATATAGATAGCAAGGGCCAGAATTTCGACAAGACAGCCAGATAATACACGCAGAGTGTGTGAAGGCCCGATATGAAGCCTACGTACAAGTCGAAGCTACGACAATGCAGAGTCCTGTTGAACGGCTTGACTTTTCTCTACTTCCCTCTCTGTAGTCAATGAGTCGGCTAGTACTCCGACAGTCGAGGGATTTTCTGGCCTGTGTCTCCCTCTAGTGGGTTCCTTTGTCCACGTGAACAGGAGGCGGCTCTATGCAAATCCTAGCCCTCGTTAGGCACACCGATGAGCACCTGATGGATACATGTGTTTGTAATCTGTATTTGGCCTTGCTTGCTTAAAGTTTGGATTGACGAGCAAACTGGCCTTGACCCCGAAGGTGCTAAATGGACAGGTGTCTGGGCGTGTTTAGACCATGGGCTATAGGAAGGAGGAAGTAGGCCTCAGGCATAGCTAGGTGTGAAAGTCTGAGGATTAGTGGCTCTGGGCAAACAGCAGGGAGCCAGACGGGAGGCAGCAGATCTCTGCGAGCGATTGACGTCGCCCTGGACGCCGCTCGCTCGGAAAAGACGATAATTGGGTTATCGCTTCTCGGCCTTTTGGCTAAGATCAAGTGTAGTATCTGTTCTTATCAGTTTAATATCTGATACGTCCCCTATCTGGGGACCATATATTAAATGGATTTTTAGAACAGGGAGATGGAAGAAGAGCTTGCTCTGTCCACTCCACGCATCGACCTGGTATTGCAGTACCTCCAGGACCGGTGCACCCCTTTCTTATGCAGTTTTCTAAAAAACAGATTGAAATGAAAAACTTAACAAGAAGGTTTTTCTGTCTTTTGCTTGCAATGTTGTTTGCTTGTGTTCTTTCTCGTTGAGTTGTTCGCAGTCCTTTTTTTTTTTTTTTTGTTTTGCAATAAACTGGTATTTAACCCCTGTGTGTTTGTGTTTTTCTTGATTTGTGTCAGTTTCTTGGTCTGTGTTTCCATGCTTCCATCCTTTTCAGCACAATGCATATGCTGCTGCAATGGCAGCTTTTCAGCAGACTGACAATATCTATTCTTTTAATTTGTGTTTCTTTTCTCATGTCATTTTTGTATTTTTGCAAAGTTTATTTCAGTCCACCACCCTTTTCTTACAAACATATAGATAGCAAGGGCCAGAATTTCGACAAGACAGCCAGATAATACACGCAGAGTGTGTGAAGGCCCGATATGAAGCCTACGTACAAGTCGAAGCTACGACAATGCAGAGTCCTGTTGAACGGCTTGACTTTTCTCTACTTCCCTCTCTGTAGTCAATGAGTCGGCTAGTACTCCGACAGTCGAGGGATTTTCTGGCCTGTGTCTCCCTCTAGTGGGTTCCTTTGTCCACGTGAACAGGAGGCGGCTCTATGCAAATCCTAGCCCTCGTTAGGCACACCGATGAGCACCTGATGGATACATGTGTTTGTAATCTGTATTTGGCCTTGCTTGCTTAAAGTTTGGATTGACGAGCAAACTGGCCTTGACCCCGAAGGTGCTAAATGGACAGGTGTCTGGGCGTGTTTAGACCATGGGCTATAGGAAGGAGGAAGTAGGCCTCAGGCATAGCTAGGTGTGAAAGTCTGAGGATTAGTGGCTCTGGGCAAACAGCAGGGAGCCAGACGGGAGGCAGCAGATCTCTGCGAGCGATTGACGTCGCCCTGGACGCCGCTCGCTCGGAAAAGACGATAATTGGGTTATCGCTTCTCGGCCTTTTGGCTAAGATCAAGTGTAGTATCTGTTCTTATCAGTTTAATATCTGATACGTCCCCTATCTGGGGACCATATATTAAATGGATTTTTAGAACAGGGAGATGGAAGAAGAGCTTGCTCTGTCCACTCCACGCATCGACCTGGTATTGCAGTACCTCCAGGACCGGTGCACCCCTTTCTTATGCAGTTTTCTAAAAAACAGATTGAAATGAAAAACTTAACAAGAAGGTTTTTCTGTCTTTTGCTTGCAATGTTGTTTGCTTGTGTTCTTTCTCGTTGAGTTGTTCGCAGTCCTTTTTTTTTTTTTTTTGTTTTGCAATAAACTGGTATTTAACCCCTGTGTGTTTGTGTTTTTCTTGATTTGTGTCAGTTTCTTGGTCTGTGTTTCCATGCTTCCATCCTTTTCAGCACAATGCATATGCTGCTGCAATGGCAGCTTTTCAGCAGACTGACAATATCTATTCTTTTAATTTGTGTTTCTTTTCTCATGTCATTTTTGTATTTTTGCAAAGTTTATTTCAGTCCACCACCCTTTTCTTACAAACATATAGATAGCAAGGGCCAGAATTTCGACAAGACAGCCAGATAATACACGCAGAGTGTGTGAAGGCCCGATATGAAGCCTACGTACAAGTCGAAGCTACGACAATGCAGAGTCCTGTTGAACGGCTTGACTTTTCTCTACTTCCCTCTCTGTAGTCAATGAGTCGGCTAGTACTCCGACAGTCGAGGGATTTTCTGGCCTGTGTCTCCCTCTAGTGGGTTCCTTTGTCCACGTGAACAGGAGGCGGCTCTATGCAAATCCTAGCCCTCGTTAGGCACACCGATGAGCACCTGATGGATACATGTGTTTGTAATCTGTATTTGGCCTTGCTTGCTTAAAGTTTGGATTGACGAGCAAACTGGCCTTGACCCCGAAGGTGCTAAATGGACAGGTGTCTGGGCGTGTTTAGACCATGGGCTATAGGAAGGAGGAAGTAGGCCTCAGGCATAGCTAGGTGTGAAAGTCTGAGGATTAGTGGCTCTGGGCAAACAGCAGGGAGCCAGACGGGAGGCAGCAGATCTCTGCGAGCGATTGACGTCGCCCTGGACGCCGCTCGCTCGGAAAAGACGATAATTGGGTTATCGCTTCTCGGCCTTTTGGCTAAGATCAAGTGTAGTATCTGTTCTTATCAGTTTAATATCTGATACGTCCCCTATCTGGGGACCATATATTAAATGGATTTTTAGAACAGGGAGATGGAAGAAGAGCTTGCTCTGTCCACTCCACGCATCGACCTGGTATTGCAGTACCTCCAGGACCGGTGCACCCCTTTCTTATGCAGTTTTCTAAAAAACAGATTGAAATGAAAAACTTAACAAGAAGGTTTTTCTGTCTTTTGCTTGCAATGTTGTTTGCTTGTGTTCTTTCTCGTTGAGTTGTTCGCAGTCCTTTTTTTTTTTTTTTTGTTTTGCAATAAACTGGTATTTAACCCCTGTGTGTTTGTGTTTTTCTTGATTTGTGTCAGTTTCTTGGTCTGTGTTTCCATGCTTCCATCCTTTTCAGCACAATGCATATGCTGCTGCAATGGCAGCTTTTCAGCAGACTGACAATATCTATTCTTTTAATTTGTGTTTCTTTTCTCATGTCATTTTTGTATTTTTGCAAAGTTTATTTCAGTCCACCACCCTTTTCTTACAAACATATAGATAGCAAGGGCCAGAATTTCGACAAGACAGCCAGATAATACACGCAGAGTGTGTGAAGGCCCGATATGAAGCCTACGTACAAGTCGAAGCTACGACAATGCAGAGTCCTGTTGAACGGCTTGACTTTTCTCTACTTCCCTCTCTGTAGTCAATGAGTCGGCTAGTACTCCGACAGTCGAGGGATTTTCTGGCCTGTGTCTCCCTCTAGTGGGTTCCTTTGTCCACGTGAACAGGAGGCGGCTCTATGCAAATCCTAGCCCTCGTTAGGCACACCGATGAGCACCTGATGGATACATGTGTTTGTAATCTGTATTTGGCCTTGCTTGCTTAAAGTTTGGATTGACGAGCAAACTGGCCTTGACCCCGAAGGTGCTAAATGGACAGGTGTCTGGGCGTGTTTAGACCATGGGCTATAGGAAGGAGGAAGTAGGCCTCAGGCATAGCTAGGTGTGAAAGTCTGAGGATTAGTGGCTCTGGGCAAACAGCAGGGAGCCAGACGGGAGGCAGCAGATCTCTGCGAGCGATTGACGTCGCCCTGGACGCCGCTCGCTCGGAAAAGACGATAATTGGGTTATCGCTTCTCGGCCTTTTGGCTAAGATCAAGTGTAGTATCTGTTCTTATCAGTTTAATATCTGATACGTCCCCTATCTGGGGACCATATATTAAATGGATTTTTAGAACAGGGAGATGGAAGAAGAGCTTGCTCTGTCCACTCCACGCATCGACCTGGTATTGCAGTACCTCCAGGACCGGTGCACCCCTTTCTTATGCAGTTTTCTAAAAAACAGATTGAAATGAAAAACTTAACAAGAAGGTTTTTCTGTCTTTTGCTTGCAATGTTGTTTGCTTGTGTTCTTTCTCGTTGAGTTGTTCGCAGTCCTTTTTTTTTTTTTTTTGTTTTGCAATAAACTGGTATTTAACCCCTGTGTGTTTGTGTTTTTCTTGATTTGTGTCAGTTTCTTGGTCTGTGTTTCCATGCTTCCATCCTTTTCAGCACAATGCATATGCTGCTGCAATGGCAGCTTTTCAGCAGACTGACAATATCTATTCTTTTAATTTGTGTTTCTTTTCTCATGTCATTTTTGTATTTTTGCAAAGTTTATTTCAGTCCACCACCCTTTTCTTACAAACATATAGATAGCAAGGGCCAGAATTTCGACAAGACAGCCAGATAATACACGCAGAGTGTGTGAAGGCCCGATATGAAGCCTACGTACAAGTCGAAGCTACGACAATGCAGAGTCCTGTTGAACGGCTTGACTTTTCTCTACTTCCCTCTCTGTAGTCAATGAGTCGGCTAGTACTCCGACAGTCGAGGGATTTTCTGGCCTGTGTCTCCCTCTAGTGGGTTCCTTTGTCCACGTGAACAGGAGGCGGCTCTATGCAAATCCTAGCCCTCGTTAGGCACACCGATGAGCACCTGATGGATACATGTGTTTGTAATCTGTATTTGGCCTTGCTTGCTTAAAGTTTGGATTGACGAGCAAACTGGCCTTGACCCCGAAGGTGCTAAATGGACAGGTGTCTGGGCGTGTTTAGACCATGGGCTATAGGAAGGAGGAAGTAGGCCTCAGGCATAGCTAGGTGTGAAAGTCTGAGGATTAGTGGCTCTGGGCAAACAGCAGGGAGCCAGACGGGAGGCAGCAGATCTCTGCGAGCGATTGACGTCGCCCTGGACGCCGCTCGCTCGGAAAAGACGATAATTGGGTTATCGCTTCTCGGCCTTTTGGCTCAGATCAAGTGCAGTTTCTGTCTTGGTCTGGGCCTTAAGGTTTCGGACGGTACCAGTCCCGCTCGGCCTTGGGGTGTTTCCTTCGGGTGCACCCCATGCTGCTATTGGGCGGGACGCTACCCGATGTTCACGAGAGCGATCCCCTGCCCTACCATTCGTGGTTGTGGGTAGGTTCTAGGCGGAGGTATGGCGGCGAGAGCACCGGAGGCTCCTAATACGGTCAGGCTGGTTATTGCTGAGCCGTTGCGTAGTAATGTTGGTCTGCATTTTGTGCAGAAGGAGGTTATCGAGGAACTTTTTGGTATGCCCCGAGAGAGTATTTTCTGTGTGCAGTGCTTCCCTAGCGCCGGTTGGTATGATGTTACCTTCTGGAAAAGGGAAGACTTGCAAACATGTTTGGCTCGAAAGAACGAGAAGGCAGACAATGAGAAGCTGGAGGGCGTGACTTTTTTAAGCAGCGAGACTCGGATCCGGGTGCCAGTTACAGTTCACATGTACAACCCGTTTGTCCGTGACGAGGAAATCAGGGCGTTTCTATCAAGGTACTGTGAATCTGTAACCTCTGGAGTCAAGCTGACTAATGTCTTCGGTACTTTTAACGGCCATAGGAAGTTTTGGGCGGTTTTCAGGCCTGATGAAGGAGGAGTGGGAGGTGTACGTCACCCCCCTCAGGCATTTTCCATTGGGAGAAACAGGGGCTATCTATGGTACCCCGGCCAGCCCCTCTTTTGCAGGCAATGTTTCTCCTTCGGTCACACGAAGGAGCAGTGTGAGACGGGCGCCACATGTCGCAACTGTTTCAAATCCACCCATGCAACAGTTGATTGCCCGGAGAGGAAACAGTGTCACATCTGCGGCAGCAAGGCTCATTTGGCCAGGCAGTGTCCATCAGTGGTGGCAATTGCAGTTGCGGAGGAGAATGCCCGTAGGTCAGATGAGGCGGAGAAGGCCACTGAGTCCAGGGAGCTGTCCTATGCGGATGTGACAGAGGGCGCGCTTTCAGTTGCAAAAAATGATGGGCCTGTGGTGCCTCTCGATGATGGTGTCACTTGCGGGGCACCGGAGGCTGTGCGTGGTCCTGACCCTGATGATGCCGGATCGAATGAGGGAGGCCTCGCTTTATTGGGAGGATGCATCCCAGAGACCGTTCTGGCTGAAGGGGAGGAGAGTGTTGGGCACAGAGTGGAGGAGGAGGAGGAAATGGAGCAGAGTACTAGCTCCTTAAAGCGGAAAATGGTGGCTACAGATTCCCTCGCTCTGTCGGAGGACATTGGCTCCATCTCGAGCGATACCACTTCGCCTGAGTCAGACCTTGCTATAGACTCGGATACCCCACCGTTTGCTAGTCCCAGTGAAGTTGCCAGTTTCCAATCTTTGGTACGGTATGTCCAAGTTACATCTCAGGGCAAACAACAGAAGGTGGAGGAGGACATGCCACAGATGTCAGGTGTGAGAGCGGAGGATGTCCCCAAAAGCCGGCGGGCAAGAGCTAGAGGGAAGTCACCCAAAAGATGACCTTTTCTGTGCCCTTTTCCTTTCCCCCAGTAGATGCAGCTGAAGGTTTCCTCACTCAACACGAGGAGTATTTGTTCCTCTCCCAGGCGAGCTGCCATTTTTAAACTGTTGGCTAGCTATAACTGTGACATTTTTTGCCTGCAGGACTGCAACTTATCTGAGGAGCCTGTTTCTGCCCAATGGACGCATGGAGACTCGGTGTGGTCATTAAATGGGAGTAAAAAAAATAATGGTGTTGGGATTTTGTTCAAAAATAAACAGATTAGAGTGTTAAAAAAAGTTGAGATTGAGGTGGGGCGGTGTTTATTAGTTTATTTCGAGTACCATGGGGTAGTGTGTAAAATTTTTTGTGTTTATGCACCAGTGGATAGGAGGGGGAGGGTAAGCTTGTTTGAAAAATTGGGATTATTTTTGGGAGGGAGGGAACCTACTATTATTATGGGTGATTTTAATTGTATTTTGCATAATGGGGATAGAGTGATGGGAGGGAGGGCCGGAGTTCCTGTACATAGCACGGGTGGTGGTGGTGGGGTTGACAAGTCAGGTAAAATTTTAAGGGACTTGTTAAGTGTGTTTGGCTTGGTGGATTTAGGGAAGGGTGGTGGGTTCACGTATTTCAGTGACCGTGGAACTATTCGTTCAAGAATTGACCTTTGTCTTTTGTCTAGGAATTTGGAGGCTGGATCGTTTAAAATTCAGAGGGAGCCATTTACGGATCATGGCAGAATTGAATGTGTTGTAAGTATGAAGTCGGAGGTAATGTATGGAAGGGGTGTGTGGAAATTGAATGTTGAATTGTTAGAGGATGAGGAGATTAAAAATGAATATGTGTCGTTTTTTGAGAAATGGAAGAGGAGGAAGTATGATTTTGAGTGCCTGGGGGATTGGTGGGAGTGGGTTAAAATTAATACTAAAAGGTATTTTATTAGGAAAGGGTGTGAAAGAGTAAGAAAGGAGCAAGAAATGTATGGTTGGTGGTTGAAGAGGTTGGTGTATTTGGAACAAGTAAGAGAATGGGATGTGAATGTGGACAGTGAAATTGTGGAAGCAAGAGAGAATGTGAGGAAGTTGATGGTTGCAAGAGGGAAAGGTATAATGTCACAAGCTAGGGCGGTATTAAAAGAGAAAGATGAAAAGTGTACGAGTTTTTTCTTTAAAAAAGTGTATGGTGGTAGGAGTGAAATGAGGAGTGTGGTGAAAGAGGATGGAGGGGAGGTTTATGGGAATAAGGGGATTAAGGAGGAGGTATGGAAGTTTTATCATAATTTGTTTTCTGAGAAAAGAAGGGATGTGAGTGTTGAGGAGGATGTTTTGAAGCATGTTGAGGTATGTTTGGGGGAGGATGATGGTTTTTGTCTGGGTGAGAAAGTGACTAAAGATGAAGTTGAAAGATCTCTGAAGGGGATGAAAAAGGGGAAGACCCCTGGGAGTGATGGGTTGTCAGTTGATTTTTATGTTACTTTTTGGGGCGTGATTGGAGATAGTGTGTATGATGTATGTATGGAGGTTTTGGAGGGAGGGAAGGTACCTGAGTCAATGAAGGAAAGTATTATTGTTTTATTATATAAAAAAGGGGATGTTAAAGATTTGAAGAATTGGAGACCGATCTCGCTTTTAAATACAGATTATAAGTTATTGGCGAAAGTGATTGCAAATCGGATGCGTGAAGTAGTGGACAGGTTGGTTGGGGAGGAACAGGTGTGTGCTGTGCCAGGAAGATCAATTGGGGAATGTCTGGGGTGCTTGAGGGATGTACTTTGGTTTTGTAAGGAAAGAAAGCATGAAGTGGCAGTGCTTGCTGTTGACTTTGAGAAGGCGTATGATAGAGTATCGCATGAATTTATGTTTAAAGTTTTAGAGAGAATGGGAGTGCCAGGTAGGATGATTGATTGGATAAAGTGTTTATATAAAGGGATGGTGAGTAAAGTGCAGGTAAATGGTTGGTTGACTGAGGATGTGTGTATTAGGTCGGGTGTGAGGCAAGGTTGCCCTTTGTCACCTGTGTTGTTTGTATGTGTAATTGAACCATTACTAAGAATGATTGCTAGTGATAAGTGTATTAAGGGAGTGGAAGTGCCTGGTAGTGGGGGGAGATGTTTAAAAGTTTTTGGTTACATGGATGACGTGACAGTGGTGTGTAAGAATGTGGCTGGATTAAGGAGGGTGAAATTGTTAATAGATATTTTCTGTATGGTAAGTGGTTTTAATATTAATATGGGTAAGAGTGAGTGTAAGTTTTTTGGTGGTTGGAATGAGATGGAACAATGTGGATGGAATATATGTAAGGGGAGTGTTAAAATTTTGGGGGTGAAGTTTGGTGTTGATTTATATGGGAGGGAAAGTTGGGCGGATGTGCTGGTGCGTGTAAAAAATAAATTGGATTTCTGGTCTTTAAGGACTTTATCATTGGAAGGGAAAAGTTTAATTATAAAATCTGTTATATTACCAATTTTATTGTTTTTATTTTCGGTTTTTCCTGCACCTGACAGGGTTCTAAAGCAAATTATTAAATTATGTTTTTCCTTTTTTTGGTCCTCACGTATGGAGAAATTGAAAAGAGAGAAGGTGGTGAAGAACAAGGTGAATGGTGGGAAAGGAGTAGTGGGAATTGAAAGGTTTTTGATGGTAAAGTATGTAAGTATGTGCTTGAAGGTAAGTATGAAGGAGAGTCTGGCTGGTTGCATGTTAAATTTTGCATGTGGAAGTGTGCTAAGAAAGTATGGATTGTTTGAAAGTGATTTAAGGAGACCGGTATGTTTTAATTCGCCATGGTTTTATGTGAGGATTGATAGGTGTATTAGGAGATATGGGTTGCAAGATGTATCAAGAGAGATGTGGTGTGAAGGTAAAAAAGTGATGTGTGTATTGGAAAAAAGGGAGGGGATGGAGGGAATTGGGGGATTGTCTGAGAGTAATTGTGAGAGGGTATGGCGGAATGTAAGTTGTAAGGACTTGGATAATCGACAGAAAGATATTGCTTGGATGTGTGTTCATGGTTGTTTGCCTACTAGAGAGTTTCAGAGAAGAAGGAGATTTGTTGATAGTGAGGTGTGTCCGCGGGAGGGATGTCGGAGAGTGGAAAGTGTGGTGCATGTTTTCTGGGAATGTGGTTTTGCGAAGGAAGTATGGAAAGGTATGGGTAAGATGGTGAATGGCTTAACAGGGGTTGGGTGTGTAAGTTTTGAAATGATGATGTATGGCTTGTGTAAGTTGGGGAGAATGGATGCTAGAGTATTATGGATTATTGTAAATTGTGTGAAAGAGTCTCTTTGGGATATGAGGAATATTCTGGTATTTAAAAAAGAAGCGATTGAAGTTAAAGATTGCATTGCCATGATCCGTGGGAGGGTTTATAATTATGCATATTTTGATTGTCAAAAACTCGGTGTAAATAAAGCAAAAGAATTATGGAAATTTCACGAATGGAAGAATTGGTGTGGGTAATTTAATATCTGATGCCTTTTTTGAAATAAAGTTATCTTTTTGTGTTTTTTTGGAGGGAGGGGGGGGAAGTGTGTAAATAAAGTTATTTCGTGTGTTTTTTTTCCTTGATATGTAAATAAAGTTATTTTTTGTATATTCTTTGGGGGGGGGGGGGAGAGTGTGTTCTATGTTTTTTTGCCATGGGGAAAGTGTAGTTGCCTTTTGTTATATTAGGAATTTGGTGATGGGATAAGTAAATTGTGGTTTGGAGTGGGATGTTTTGTATGTATATTTGGAAAATATGTTGTTGATGATGTTGATGATGTATTTTGTTTGTTTGTTATTATGAAATTTTAAATAAAAGAATTAAAAAAAAAATCTGTTCTTATCAGTTTAATATCTGATACGTCCCCTATCTGGGGACCATATATTAAATGGATTTTTAGAACAGGGAGATGGAAGAAGAGCTTGCTCTGTCCACTCCACGCATCGACCTGGTATTGCAGTACCTCCAGGACCGGTGCACCCCTTTCTTATGCAGTTTTCTAAAAAACAGATTGAAATGAAAAACTTAACAAGAAGGTTTTTCTGTCTTTTGCTTGCAATGTTGTTTGCTTGTGTTCTTTCTCGTTGAGTTGTTCGCAGTCCTTTTTTTTTTTTTTTTGTTTTGCAATAAACTGGTATTTAACCCCTGTGTGTTTGTGTTTTTCTTGATTTGTGTCAGTTTCTTGGTCTGTGTTTCCATGCTTCCATCCTTTTCAGCACAATGCATATGCTGCTGCAATGGCAGCTTTTCAGCAGACTGACAATATCTATTCTTTTAATTTGTGTTTCTTTTCTCATGTCATTTTTGTATTTTTGCAAAGTTTATTTCAGTCCACCACCCTTTTCTTACAAACATATAGATAGCAAGGGCCAGAATTTCGACAAGACAGCCAGATAATACACGCAGAGTGTGTGAAGGCCCGATATGAAGCCTACGTACAAGTCGAAGCTACGACAATGCAGAGTCCTGTTGAACGGCTTGACTTTTCTCTACTTCCCTCTCTGTAGTCAATGAGTCGGCTAGTACTCCGACAGTCGAGGGATTTTCTGGCCTGTGTCTCCCTCTAGTGGGTTCCTTTGTCCACGTGAACAGGAGGCGGCTCTATGCAAATCCTAGCCCTCGTTAGGCACACCGATGAGCACCTGATGGATACATGTGTTTGTAATCTGTATTTGGCCTTGCTTGCTTAAAGTTTGGATTGACGAGCAAACTGGCCTTGACCCCGAAGGTGCTAAATGGACAGGTGTCTGGGCGTGTTTAGACCATGGGCTATAGGAAGGAGGAAGTAGGCCTCAGGCATAGCTAGGTGTGAAAGTCTGAGGATTAGTGGCTCTGGGCAAACAGCAGGGAGCCAGACGGGAGGCAGCAGATCTCTGCGAGCGATTGACGTCGCCCTGGACGCCGCTCGCTCGGAAAAGACGATAATTGGGTTATCGCTTCTCGGCCTTTTGGCTAAGATCAAGTGTAGTATCTGTTCTTATCAGTTTAATATCTGATACGTCCCCTATCTGGGGACCATATATTAAATGGATTTTTAGAACAGGGAGATGGAAGAAGAGCTTGCTCTGTCCACTCCACGCATCGACCTGGTATTGCAGTACCTCCAGGACCGGTGCACCCCTTTCTTATGCAGTTTTCTAAAAAACAGATTGAAATGAAAAACTTAACAAGAAGGTTTTTCTGTCTTTTGCTTGCAATGTTGTTTGCTTGTGTTCTTTCTCGTTGAGTTGTTCGCAGTCCTTTTTTTTTTTTTTTTGTTTTGCAATAAACTGGTATTTAACCCCTGTGTGTTTGTGTTTTTCTTGATTTGTGTCAGTTTCTTGGTCTGTGTTTCCATGCTTCCATCCTTTTCAGCACAATGCATATGCTGCTGCAATGGCAGCTTTTCAGCAGACTGACAATATCTATTCTTTTAATTTGTGTTTCTTTTCTCATGTCATTTTTGTATTTTTGCAAAGTTTATTTCAGTCCACCACCCTTTTCTTACAAACATATAGATAGCAAGGGCCAGAATTTCGACAAGACAGCCAGATAATACACGCAGAGTGTGTGAAGGCCCGATATGAAGCCTACGTACAAGTCGAAGCTACGACAATGCAGAGTCCTGTTGAACGGCTTGACTTTTCTCTACTTCCCTCTCTGTAGTCAATGAGTCGGCTAGTACTCCGACAGTCGAGGGATTTTCTGGCCTGTGTCTCCCTCTAGTGGGTTCCTTTGTCCACGTGAACAGGAGGCGGCTCTATGCAAATCCTAGCCCTCGTTAGGCACACCGATGAGCACCTGATGGATACATGTGTTTGTAATCTGTATTTGGCCTTGCTTGCTTAAAGTTTGGATTGACGAGCAAACTGGCCTTGACCCCGAAGGTGCTAAATGGACAGGTGTCTGGGCGTGTTTAGACCATGGGCTATAGGAAGGAGGAAGTAGGCCTCAGGCATAGCTAGGTGTGAAAGTCTGAGGATTAGTGGCTCTGGGCAAACAGCAGGGAGCCAGACGGGAGGCAGCAGATCTCTGCGAGCGATTGACGTCGCCCTGGACGCCGCTCGCTCGGAAAAGACGATAATTGGGTTATCGCTTCTCGGCCTTTTGGCTAAGATCAAGTGTAGTATCTGTTCTTATCAGTTTAATATCTGATACGTCCCCTATCTGGGGACCATATATTAAATGGATTTTTAGAACAGGGAGATGGAAGAAGAGCTTGCTCTGTCCACTCCACGCATCGACCTGGTATTGCAGTACCTCCAGGACCGGTGCACCCCTTTCTTATGCAGTTTTCTAAAAAACAGATTGAAATGAAAAACTTAACAAGAAGGTTTTTCTGTCTTTTGCTTGCAATGTTGTTTGCTTGTGTTCTTTCTCGTTGAGTTGTTCGCAGTCCTTTTTTTTTTTTTTTTGTTTTGCAATAAACTGGTATTTAACCCCTGTGTGTTTGTGTTTTTCTTGATTTGTGTCAGTTTCTTGGTCTGTGTTTCCATGCTTCCATCCTTTTCAGCACAATGCATATGCTGCTGCAATGGCAGCTTTTCAGCAGACTGACAATATCTATTCTTTTAATTTGTGTTTCTTTTCTCATGTCATTTTTGTATTTTTGCAAAGTTTATTTCAGTCCACCACCCTTTTCTTACAAACATATAGATAGCAAGGGCCAGAATTTCGACAAGACAGCCAGATAATACACGCAGAGTGTGTGAAGGCCCGATATGAAGCCTACGTACAAGTCGAAGCTACGACAATGCAGAGTCCTGTTGAACGGCTTGACTTTTCTCTACTTCCCTCTCTGTAGTCAATGAGTCGGCTAGTACTCCGACAGTCGAGGGATTTTCTGGCCTGTGTCTCCCTCTAGTGGGTTCCTTTGTCCACGTGAACAGGAGGCGGCTCTATGCAAATCCTAGCCCTCGTTAGGCACACCGATGAGCACCTGATGGATACATGTGTTTGTAATCTGTATTTGGCCTTGCTTGCTTAAAGTTTGGATTGACGAGCAAACTGGCCTTGACCCCGAAGGTGCTAAATGGACAGGTGTCTGGGCGTGTTTAGACCATGGGCTATAGGAAGGAGGAAGTAGGCCTCAGGCATAGCTAGGTGTGAAAGTCTGAGGATTAGTGGCTCTGGGCAAACAGCAGGGAGCCAGACGGGAGGCAGCAGATCTCTGCGAGCGATTGACGTCGCCCTGGACGCCGCTCGCTCGGAAAAGACGATAATTGGGTTATCGCTTCTCGGCCTTTTGGCTAAGATCAAGTGTAGTATCTGTTCTTATCAGTTTAATATCTGATACGTCCCCTATCTGGGGACCATATATTAAATGGATTTTTAGAACAGGGAGATGGAAGAAGAGCTTGCTCTGTCCACTCCACGCATCGACCTGGTATTGCAGTACCTCCAGGACCGGTGCACCCCTTTCTTATGCAGTTTTCTAAAAAACAGATTGAAATGAAAAACTTAACAAGAAGGTTTTTCTGTCTTTTGCTTGCAATGTTGTTTGCTTGTGTTCTTTCTCGTTGAGTTGTTCGCAGTCCTTTTTTTTTTTTTTTTGTTTTGCAATAAACTGGTATTTAACCCCTGTGTGTTTGTGTTTTTCTTGATTTGTGTCAGTTTCTTGGTCTGTGTTTCCATGCTTCCATCCTTTTCAGCACAATGCATATGCTGCTGCAATGGCAGCTTTTCAGCAGACTGACAATATCTATTCTTTTAATTTGTGTTTCTTTTCTCATGTCATTTTTGTATTTTTGCAAAGTTTATTTCAGTCCACCACCCTTTTCTTACAAACATATAGATAGCAAGGGCCAGAATTTCGACAAGACAGCCAGATAATACACGCAGAGTGTGTGAAGGCCCGATATGAAGCCTACGTACAAGTCGAAGCTACGACAATGCAGAGTCCTGTTGAACGGCTTGACTTTTCTCTACTTCCCTCTCTGTAGTCAATGAGTCGGCTAGTACTCCGACAGTCGAGGGATTTTCTGGCCTGTGTCTCCCTCTAGTGGGTTCCTTTGTCCACGTGAACAGGAGGCGGCTCTATGCAAATCCTAGCCCTCGTTAGGCACACCGATGAGCACCTGATGGATACATGTGTTTGTAATCTGTATTTGGCCTTGCTTGCTTAAAGTTTGGATTGACGAGCAAACTGGCCTTGACCCCGAAGGTGCTAAATGGACAGGTGTCTGGGCGTGTTTAGACCATGGGCTATAGGAAGGAGGAAGTAGGCCTCAGGCATAGCTAGGTGTGAAAGTCTGAGGATTAGTGGCTCTGGGCAAACAGCAGGGAGCCAGACGGGAGGCAGCAGATCTCTGCGAGCGATTGACGTCGCCCTGGACGCCGCTCGCTCGGAAAAGACGATAATTGGGTTATCGCTTCTCGGCCTTTTGGCTAAGATCAAGTGTAGTATCTGTTCTTATCAGTTTAATATCTGATACGTCCCCTATCTGGGGACCATATATTAAATGGATTTTTAGAACAGGGAGATGGAAGAAGAGCTTGCTCTGTCCACTCCACGCATCGACCTGGTATTGCAGTACCTCCAGGACCGGTGCACCCCTTTCTTATGCAGTTTTCTAAAAAACAGATTGAAATGAAAAACTTAACAAGAAGGTTTTTCTGTCTTTTGCTTGCAATGTTGTTTGCTTGTGTTCTTTCTCGTTGAGTTGTTCGCAGTCCTTTTTTTTTTTTTTTTGTTTTGCAATAAACTGGTATTTAACCCCTGTGTGTTTGTGTTTTTCTTGATTTGTGTCAGTTTCTTGGTCTGTGTTTCCATGCTTCCATCCTTTTCAGCACAATGCATATGCTGCTGCAATGGCAGCTTTTCAGCAGACTGACAATATCTATTCTTTTAATTTGTGTTTCTTTTCTCATGTCATTTTTGTATTTTTGCAAAGTTTATTTCAGTCCACCACCCTTTTCTTACAAACATATAGATAGCAAGGGCCAGAATTTCGACAAGACAGCCAGATAATACACGCAGAGTGTGTGAAGGCCCGATATGAAGCCTACGTACAAGTCGAAGCTACGACAATGCAGAGTCCTGTTGAACGGCTTGACTTTTCTCTACTTCCCTCTCTGTAGTCAATGAGTCGGCTAGTACTCCGACAGTCGAGGGATTTTCTGGCCTGTGTCTCCCTCTAGTGGGTTCCTTTGTCCACGTGAACAGGAGGCGGCTCTATGCAAATCCTAGCCCTCGTTAGGCACACCGATGAGCACCTGATGGATACATGTGTTTGTAATCTGTATTTGGCCTTGCTTGCTTAAAGTTTGGATTGACGAGCAAACTGGCCTTGACCCCGAAGGTGCTAAATGGACAGGTGTCTGGGCGTGTTTAGACCATGGGCTATAGGAAGGAGGAAGTAGGCCTCAGGCATAGCTAGGTGTGAAAGTCTGAGGATTAGTGGCTCTGGGCAAACAGCAGGGAGCCAGACGGGAGGCAGCAGATCTCTGCGAGCGATTGACGTCGCCCTGGACGCCGCTCGCTCGGAAAAGACGATAATTGGGTTATCGCTTCTCGGCCTTTTGGCTAAGATCAAGTGTAGTATCTGTTCTTATCAGTTTAATATCTGATACGTCCCCTATCTGGGGACCATATATTAAATGGATTTTTAGAACAGGGAGATGGAAGAAGAGCTTGCTCTGTCCACTCCACGCATCGACCTGGTATTGCAGTACCTCCAGGACCGGTGCACCCCTTTCTTATGCAGTTTTCTAAAAAACAGATTGAAATGAAAAACTTAACAAGAAGGTTTTTCTGTCTTTTGCTTGCAATGTTGTTTGCTTGTGTTCTTTCTCGTTGAGTTGTTCGCAGTCCTTTTTTTTTTTTTTTTGTTTTGCAATAAACTGGTATTTAACCCCTGTGTGTTTGTGTTTTTCTTGATTTGTGTCAGTTTCTTGGTCTGTGTTTCCATGCTTCCATCCTTTTCAGCACAATGCATATGCTGCTGCAATGGCAGCTTTTCAGCAGACTGACAATATCTATTCTTTTAATTTGTGTTTCTTTTCTCATGTCATTTTTGTATTTTTGCAAAGTTTATTTCAGTCCACCACCCTTTTCTTACAAACATATAGATAGCAAGGGCCAGAATTTCGACAAGACAGCCAGATAATACACGCAGAGTGTGTGAAGGCCCGATATGAAGCCTACGTACAAGTCGAAGCTACGACAATGCAGAGTCCTGTTGAACGGCTTGACTTTTCTCTACTTCCCTCTCTGTAGTCAATGAGTCGGCTAGTACTCCGACAGTCGAGGGATTTTCTGGCCTGTGTCTCCCTCTAGTGGGTTCCTTTGTCCACGTGAACAGGAGGCGGCTCTATGCAAATCCTAGCCCTCGTTAGGCACACCGATGAGCACCTGATGGATACATGTGTTTGTAATCTGTATTTGGCCTTGCTTGCTTAAAGTTTGGATTGACGAGCAAACTGGCCTTGACCCCGAAGGTGCTAAATGGACAGGTGTCTGGGCGTGTTTAGACCATGGGCTATAGGAAGGAGGAAGTAGGCCTCAGGCATAGCTAGGTGTGAAAGTCTGAGGATTAGTGGCTCTGGGCAAACAGCAGGGAGCCAGACGGGAGGCAGCAGATCTCTGCGAGCGATTGACGTCGCCCTGGACGCCGCTCGCTCGGAAAAGACGATAATTGGGTTATCGCTTCTCGGCCTTTTGGCTAAGATCAAGTGTAGTATCTGTTCTTATCAGTTTAATATCTGATACGTCCCCTATCTGGGGACCATATATTAAATGGATTTTTAGAACAGGGAGATGGAAGAAGAGCTTGCTCTGTCCACTCCACGCATCGACCTGGTATTGCAGTACCTCCAGGACCGGTGCACCCCTTTCTTATGCAGTTTTCTAAAAAACAGATTGAAATGAAAAACTTAACAAGAAGGTTTTTCTGTCTTTTGCTTGCAATGTTGTTTGCTTGTGTTCTTTCTCGTTGAGTTGTTCGCAGTCCTTTTTTTTTTTTTTTTGTTTTGCAATAAACTGGTATTTAACCCCTGTGTGTTTGTGTTTTTCTTGATTTGTGTCAGTTTCTTGGTCTGTGTTTCCATGCTTCCATCCTTTTCAGCACAATGCATATGCTGCTGCAATGGCAGCTTTTCAGCAGACTGACAATATCTATTCTTTTAATTTGTGTTTCTTTTCTCATGTCATTTTTGTATTTTTGCAAAGTTTATTTCAGTCCACCACCCTTTTCTTACAAACATATAGATAGCAAGGGCCAGAATTTCGACAAGACAGCCAGATAATACACGCAGAGTGTGTGAAGGCCCGATATGAAGCCTACGTACAAGTCGAAGCTACGACAATGCAGAGTCCTGTTGAACGGCTTGACTTTTCTCTACTTCCCTCTCTGTAGTCAATGAGTCGGCTAGTACTCCGACAGTCGAGGGATTTTCTGGCCTGTGTCTCCCTCTAGTGGGTTCCTTTGTCCACGTGAACAGGAGGCGGCTCTATGCAAATCCTAGCCCTCGTTAGGCACACCGATGAGCACCTGATGGATACATGTGTTTGTAATCTGTATTTGGCCTTGCTTGCTTAAAGTTTGGATTGACGAGCAAACTGGCCTTGACCCCGAAGGTGCTAAATGGACAGGTGTCTGGGCGTGTTTAGACCATGGGCTATAGGAAGGAGGAAGTAGGCCTCAGGCATAGCTAGGTGTGAAAGTCTGAGGATTAGTGGCTCTGGGCAAACAGCAGGGAGCCAGACGGGAGGCAGCAGATCTCTGCGAGCGATTGACGTCGCCCTGGACGCCGCTCGCTCGGAAAAGACGATAATTGGGTTATCGCTTCTCGGCCTTTTGGCTAAGATCAAGTGTAGTATCTGTTCTTATCAGTTTAATATCTGATACGTCCCCTATCTGGGGACCATATATTAAATGGATTTTTAGAACAGGGAGATGGAAGAAGAGCTTGCTCTGTCCACTCCACGCATCGACCTGGTATTGCAGTACCTCCAGGACCGGTGCACCCCTTTCTTATGCAGTTTTCTAAAAAACAGATTGAAATGAAAAACTTAACAAGAAGGTTTTTCTGTCTTTTGCTTGCAATGTTGTTTGCTTGTGTTCTTTCTCGTTGAGTTGTTCGCAGTCCTTTTTTTTTTTTTTTTGTTTTGCAATAAACTGGTATTTAACCCCTGTGTGTTTGTGTTTTTCTTGATTTGTGTCAGTTTCTTGGTCTGTGTTTCCATGCTTCCATCCTTTTCAGCACAATGCATATGCTGCTGCAATGGCAGCTTTTCAGCAGACTGACAATATCTATTCTTTTAATTTGTGTTTCTTTTCTCATGTCATTTTTGTATTTTTGCAAAGTTTATTTCAGTCCACCACCCTTTTCTTACAAACATATAGATAGCAAGGGCCAGAATTTCGACAAGACAGCCAGATAATACACGCAGAGTGTGTGAAGGCCCGATATGAAGCCTACGTACAAGTCGAAGCTACGACAATGCAGAGTCCTGTTGAACGGCTTGACTTTTCTCTACTTCCCTCTCTGTAGTCAATGAGTCGGCTAGTACTCCGACAGTCGAGGGATTTTCTGGCCTGTGTCTCCCTCTAGTGGGTTCCTTTGTCCACGTGAACAGGAGGCGGCTCTATGCAAATCCTAGCCCTCGTTAGGCACACCGATGAGCACCTGATGGATACATGTGTTTGTAATCTGTATTTGGCCTTGCTTGCTTAAAGTTTGGATTGACGAGCAAACTGGCCTTGACCCCGAAGGTGCTAAATGGACAGGTGTCTGGGCGTGTTTAGACCATGGGCTATAGGAAGGAGGAAGTAGGCCTCAGGCATAGCTAGGTGTGAAAGTCTGAGGATTAGTGGCTCTGGGCAAACAGCAGGGAGCCAGACGGGAGGCAGCAGATCTCTGCGAGCGATTGACGTCGCCCTGGACGCCGCTCGCTCGGAAAAGACGATAATTGGGTTATCGCTTCTCGGCCTTTTGGCTAAGATCAAGTGTAGTATCTGTTCTTATCAGTTTAATATCTGATACGTCCCCTATCTGGGGACCATATATTAAATGGATTTTTAGAACAGGGAGATGGAAGAAGAGCTTGCTCTGTCCACTCCACGCATCGACCTGGTATTGCAGTACCTCCAGGACCGGTGCACCCCTTTCTTATGCAGTTTTCTAAAAAACAGATTGAAATGAAAAACTTAACAAGAAGGTTTTTCTGTCTTTTGCTTGCAATGTTGTTTGCTTGTGTTCTTTCTCGTTGAGTTGTTCGCAGTCCTTTTTTTTTTTTTTTTGTTTTGCAATAAACTGGTATTTAACCCCTGTGTGTTTGTGTTTTTCTTGATTTGTGTCAGTTTCTTGGTCTGTGTTTCCATGCTTCCATCCTTTTCAGCACAATGCATATGCTGCTGCAATGGCAGCTTTTCAGCAGACTGACAATATCTATTCTTTTAATTTGTGTTTCTTTTCTCATGTCATTTTTGTATTTTTGCAAAGTTTATTTCAGTCCACCACCCTTTTCTTACAAACATATAGATAGCAAGGGCCAGAATTTCGACAAGACAGCCAGATAATACACGCAGAGTGTGTGAAGGCCCGATATGAAGCCTACGTACAAGTCGAAGCTACGACAATGCAGAGTCCTGTTGAACGGCTTGACTTTTCTCTACTTCCCTCTCTGTAGTCAATGAGTCGGCTAGTACTCCGACAGTCGAGGGATTTTCTGGCCTGTGTCTCCCTCTAGTGGGTTCCTTTGTCCACGTGAACAGGAGGCGGCTCTATGCAAATCCTAGCCCTCGTTAGGCACACCGATGAGCACCTGATGGATACATGTGTTTGTAATCTGTATTTGGCCTTGCTTGCTTAAAGTTTGGATTGACGAGCAAACTGGCCTTGACCCCGAAGGTGCTAAATGGACAGGTGTCTGGGCGTGTTTAGACCATGGGCTATAGGAAGGAGGAAGTAGGCCTCAGGCATAGCTAGGTGTGAAAGTCTGAGGATTAGTGGCTCTGGGCAAACAGCAGGGAGCCAGACGGGAGGCAGCAGATCTCTGCGAGCGATTGACGTCGCCCTGGACGCCGCTCGCTCGGAAAAGACGATAATTGGGTTATCGCTTCTCGGCCTTTTGGCTAAGATCAAGTGTAGTATCTGTTCTTATCAGTTTAATATCTGATACGTCCCCTATCTGGGGACCATATATTAAATGGATTTTTAGAACAGGGAGATGGAAGAAGAGCTTGCTCTGTCCACTCCACGCATCGACCTGGTATTGCAGTACCTCCAGGACCGGTGCACCCCTTTCTTATGCAGTTTTCTAAAAAACAGATTGAAATGAAAAACTTAACAAGAAGGTTTTTCTGTCTTTTGCTTGCAATGTTGTTTGCTTGTGTTCTTTCTCGTTGAGTTGTTCGCAGTCCTTTTTTTTTTTTTTTTGTTTTGCAATAAACTGGTATTTAACCCCTGTGTGTTTGTGTTTTTCTTGATTTGTGTCAGTTTCTTGGTCTGTGTTTCCATGCTTCCATCCTTTTCAGCACAATGCATATGCTGCTGCAATGGCAGCTTTTCAGCAGACTGACAATATCTATTCTTTTAATTTGTGTTTCTTTTCTCATGTCATTTTTGTATTTTTGCAAAGTTTATTTCAGTCCACCACCCTTTTCTTACAAACATATAGATAGCAAGGGCCAGAATTTCGACAAGACAGCCAGATAATACACGCAGAGTGTGTGAAGGCCCGATATGAAGCCTACGTACAAGTCGAAGCTACGACAATGCAGAGTCCTGTTGAACGGCTTGACTTTTCTCTACTTCCCTCTCTGTAGTCAATGAGTCGGCTAGTACTCCGACAGTCGAGGGATTTTCTGGCCTGTGTCTCCCTCTAGTGGGTTCCTTTGTCCACGTGAACAGGAGGCGGCTCTATGCAAATCCTAGCCCTCGTTAGGCACACCGATGAGCACCTGATGGATACATGTGTTTGTAATCTGTATTTGGCCTTGCTTGCTTAAAGTTTGGATTGACGAGCAAACTGGCCTTGACCCCGAAGGTGCTAAATGGACAGGTGTCTGGGCGTGTTTAGACCATGGGCTATAGGAAGGAGGAAGTAGGCCTCAGGCATAGCTAGGTGTGAAAGTCTGAGGATTAGTGGCTCTGGGCAAACAGCAGGGAGCCAGACGGGAGGCAGCAGATCTCTGCGAGCGATTGACGTCGCCCTGGACGCCGCTCGCTCGGAAAAGACGATAATTGGGTTATCGCTTCTCGGCCTTTTGGCTAAGATCAAGTGTAGTATCTGTTCTTATCAGTTTAATATCTGATACGTCCCCTATCTGGGGACCATATATTAAATGGATTTTTAGAACAGGGAGATGGAAGAAGAGCTTGCTCTGTCCACTCCACGCATCGACCTGGTATTGCAGTACCTCCAGGACCGGTGCACCCCTTTCTTATGCAGTTTTCTAAAAAACAGATTGAAATGAAAAACTTAACAAGAAGGTTTTTCTGTCTTTTGCTTGCAATGTTGTTTGCTTGTGTTCTTTCTCGTTGAGTTGTTCGCAGTCCTTTTTTTTTTTTTTTTGTTTTGCAATAAACTGGTATTTAACCCCTGTGTGTTTGTGTTTTTCTTGATTTGTGTCAGTTTCTTGGTCTGTGTTTCCATGCTTCCATCCTTTTCAGCACAATGCATATGCTGCTGCAATGGCAGCTTTTCAGCAGACTGACAATATCTATTCTTTTAATTTGTGTTTCTTTTCTCATGTCATTTTTGTATTTTTGCAAAGTTTATTTCAGTCCACCACCCTTTTCTTACAAACATATAGATAGCAAGGGCCAGAATTTCGACAAGACAGCCAGATAATACACGCAGAGTGTGTGAAGGCCCGATATGAAGCCTACGTACAAGTCGAAGCTACGACAATGCAGAGTCCTGTTGAACGGCTTGACTTTTCTCTACTTCCCTCTCTGTAGTCAATGAGTCGGCTAGTACTCCGACAGTCGAGGGATTTTCTGGCCTGTGTCTCCCTCTAGTGGGTTCCTTTGTCCACGTGAACAGGAGGCGGCTCTATGCAAATCCTAGCCCTCGTTAGGCACACCGATGAGCACCTGATGGATACATGTGTTTGTAATCTGTATTTGGCCTTGCTTGCTTAAAGTTTGGATTGACGAGCAAACTGGCCTTGACCCCGAAGGTGCTAAATGGACAGGTGTCTGGGCGTGTTTAGACCATGGGCTATAGGAAGGAGGAAGTAGGCCTCAGGCATAGCTAGGTGTGAAAGTCTGAGGATTAGTGGCTCTGGGCAAACAGCAGGGAGCCAGACGGGAGGCAGCAGATCTCTGCGAGCGATTGACGTCGCCCTGGACGCCGCTCGCTCGGAAAAGACGATAATTGGGTTATCGCTTCTCGGCCTTTTGGCTAAGATCAAGTGTAGTATCTGTTCTTATCAGTTTAATATCTGATACGTCCCCTATCTGGGGACCATATATTAAATGGATTTTTAGAACAGGGAGATGGAAGAAGAGCTTGCTCTGTCCACTCCACGCATCGACCTGGTATTGCAGTACCTCCAGGACCGGTGCACCCCTTTCTTATGCAGTTTTCTAAAAAACAGATTGAAATGAAAAACTTAACAAGAAGGTTTTTCTGTCTTTTGCTTGCAATGTTGTTTGCTTGTGTTCTTTCTCGTTGAGTTGTTCGCAGTCCTTTTTTTTTTTTTTTTGTTTTGCAATAAACTGGTATTTAACCCCTGTGTGTTTGTGTTTTTCTTGATTTGTGTCAGTTTCTTGGTCTGTGTTTCCATGCTTCCATCCTTTTCAGCACAATGCATATGCTGCTGCAATGGCAGCTTTTCAGCAGACTGACAATATCTATTCTTTTAATTTGTGTTTCTTTTCTCATGTCATTTTTGTATTTTTGCAAAGTTTATTTCAGTCCACCACCCTTTTCTTACAAACATATAGATAGCAAGGGCCAGAATTTCGACAAGACAGCCAGATAATACACGCAGAGTGTGTGAAGGCCCGATATGAAGCCTACGTACAAGTCGAAGCTACGACAATGCAGAGTCCTGTTGAACGGCTTGACTTTTCTCTACTTCCCTCTCTGTAGTCAATGAGTCGGCTAGTACTCCGACAGTCGAGGGATTTTCTGGCCTGTGTCTCCCTCTAGTGGGTTCCTTTGTCCACGTGAACAGGAGGCGGCTCTATGCAAATCCTAGCCCTCGTTAGGCACACCGATGAGCACCTGATGGATACATGTGTTTGTAATCTGTATTTGGCCTTGCTTGCTTAAAGTTTGGATTGACGAGCAAACTGGCCTTGACCCCGAAGGTGCTAAATGGACAGGTGTCTGGGCGTGTTTAGACCATGGGCTATAGGAAGGAGGAAGTAGGCCTCAGGCATAGCTAGGTGTGAAAGTCTGAGGATTAGTGGCTCTGGGCAAACAGCAGGGAGCCAGACGGGAGGCAGCAGATCTCTGCGAGCGATTGACGTCGCCCTGGACGCCGCTCGCTCGGAAAAGACGATAATTGGGTTATCGCTTCTCGGCCTTTTGGCTAAGATCAAGTGTAGTATCTGTTCTTATCAGTTTAATATCTGATACGTCCCCTATCTGGGGACCATATATTAAATGGATTTTTAGAACAGGGAGATGGAAGAAGAGCTTGCTCTGTCCACTCCACGCATCGACCTGGTATTGCAGTACCTCCAGGACCGGTGCACCCCTTTCTTATGCAGTTTTCTAAAAAACAGATTGAAATGAAAAACTTAACAAGAAGGTTTTTCTGTCTTTTGCTTGCAATGTTGTTTGCTTGTGTTCTTTCTCGTTGAGTTGTTCGCAGTCCTTTTTTTTTTTTTTTTGTTTTGCAATAAACTGGTATTTAACCCCTGTGTGTTTGTGTTTTTCTTGATTTGTGTCAGTTTCTTGGTCTGTGTTTCCATGCTTCCATCCTTTTCAGCACAATGCATATGCTGCTGCAATGGCAGCTTTTCAGCAGACTGACAATATCTATTCTTTTAATTTGTGTTTCTTTTCTCATGTCATTTTTGTATTTTTGCAAAGTTTATTTCAGTCCACCACCCTTTTCTTACAAACATATAGATAGCAAGGGCCAGAATTTCGACAAGACAGCCAGATAATACACGCAGAGTGTGTGAAGGCCCGATATGAAGCCTACGTACAAGTCGAAGCTACGACAATGCAGAGTCCTGTTGAACGGCTTGACTTTTCTCTACTTCCCTCTCTGTAGTCAATGAGTCGGCTAGTACTCCGACAGTCGAGGGATTTTCTGGCCTGTGTCTCCCTCTAGTGGGTTCCTTTGTCCACGTGAACAGGAGGCGGCTCTATGCAAATCCTAGCCCTCGTTAGGCACACCGATGAGCACCTGATGGATACATGTGTTTGTAATCTGTATTTGGCCTTGCTTGCTTAAAGTTTGGATTGACGAGCAAACTGGCCTTGACCCCGAAGGTGCTAAATGGACAGGTGTCTGGGCGTGTTTAGACCATGGGCTATAGGAAGGAGGAAGTAGGCCTCAGGCATAGCTAGGTGTGAAAGTCTGAGGATTAGTGGCTCTGGGCAAACAGCAGGGAGCCAGACGGGAGGCAGCAGATCTCTGCGAGCGATTGACGTCGCCCTGGACGCCGCTCGCTCGGAAAAGACGATAATTGGGTTATCGCTTCTCGGCCTTTTGGCTAAGATCAAGTGTAGTATCTGTTCTTATCAGTTTAATATCTGATACGTCCCCTATCTGGGGACCATATATTAAATGGATTTTTAGAACAGGGAGATGGAAGAAGAGCTTGCTCTGTCCACTCCACGCATCGACCTGGTATTGCAGTACCTCCAGGACCGGTGCACCCCTTTCTTATGCAGTTTTCTAAAAAACAGATTGAAATGAAAAACTTAACAAGAAGGTTTTTCTGTCTTTTGCTTGCAATGTTGTTTGCTTGTGTTCTTTCTCGTTGAGTTGTTCGCAGTCCTTTTTTTTTTTTTTTTGTTTTGCAATAAACTGGTATTTAACCCCTGTGTGTTTGTGTTTTTCTTGATTTGTGTCAGTTTCTTGGTCTGTGTTTCCATGCTTCCATCCTTTTCAGCACAATGCATATGCTGCTGCAATGGCAGCTTTTCAGCAGACTGACAATATCTATTCTTTTAATTTGTGTTTCTTTTCTCATGTCATTTTTGTATTTTTGCAAAGTTTATTTCAGTCCACCACCCTTTTCTTACAAACATATAGATAGCAAGGGCCAGAATTTCGACAAGACAGCCAGATAATACACGCAGAGTGTGTGAAGGCCCGATATGAAGCCTACGTACAAGTCGAAGCTACGACAATGCAGAGTCCTGTTGAACGGCTTGACTTTTCTCTACTTCCCTCTCTGTAGTCAATGAGTCGGCTAGTACTCCGACAGTCGAGGGATTTTCTGGCCTGTGTCTCCCTCTAGTGGGTTCCTTTGTCCACGTGAACAGGAGGCGGCTCTATGCAAATCCTAGCCCTCGTTAGGCACACCGATGAGCACCTGATGGATACATGTGTTTGTAATCTGTATTTGGCCTTGCTTGCTTAAAGTTTGGATTGACGAGCAAACTGGCCTTGACCCCGAAGGTGCTAAATGGACAGGTGTCTGGGCGTGTTTAGACCATGGGCTATAGGAAGGAGGAAGTAGGCCTCAGGCATAGCTAGGTGTGAAAGTCTGAGGATTAGTGGCTCTGGGCAAACAGCAGGGAGCCAGACGGGAGGCAGCAGATCTCTGCGAGCGATTGACGTCGCCCTGGACGCCGCTCGCTCGGAAAAGACGATAATTGGGTTATCGCTTCTCGGCCTTTTGGCTGCGATCTTTGGTCCAGTCAGAGGGTTTCTGATAGTGCCAGTCCTGCTCGGCCTGGGGGTGTTTCCTTAGGGTGCACCCCCTGCTGCTATTGGGCAGGACGCCACTTGAAGTCAGCGAGAGGGCGGAGGGCCGAGGCGAAAGAGTGCGTGCGGGGGCACCCCTTGCGGGGCTGCCCTCGGTTTATTACTCTTAAGGAGGCGGCTGGTACCAGTCGGGTACAAGGAGAAGATGGCGGCTCGTGGGTTGAGAGACTCGTTGAGATTCACCGTAAGACCGGATTATGGAGAGGATGTCACCTTGAGGACGGTGGTCGTGGATTTGCTGACTGGAGTCCTAGGCCTACGGGTAAGAGAGATCATGTGCTTACAAGATTTTCCGCAGCAGAAAATTTATGATGTAACCTTTGTCTCTACCGAGGTATGTTGGAATTGCTATGAAAACTTTAAGAAAATTGAAGATGGGGAGATCGGAAGGAAGTTTAGAGTGCACCCGCTTTTTATGCAGGAAGAAAAGATTATTACGGTTCACCTGTATAATCCCTATGCAGACGTTAATTTGGTGAGAGCCTTCTTAAGCAATTACTGTGAGGATCTGAGGGGGGGTGATAGGGTGATGAATAAGTACGACATTTGGTCCGGGAAGTACCGGTTTGTTGGGCGTTTTATCACTGATCCAGACTGTGTTGGTGGGGTTAAGAGACCACCGGCTGTTTTTTCGATAGGAGGGGAGAGGGGATTCTTGTTTTATCCTGGGCAACCCAGGTACTGCAGGAAGTGCTTACGGTATGGCCACACTAGTATGGAGTGTGATGAAGAGCAGAAGTGTCGCTTCTGTGGTAAACCTGGCCACTTGGCAAGACAGTGCACAGCAGGAAGAGTGTGTGATATCTGCAAGGAATCAGGTCATCTGGCAAGGCAGTGCGGGGCTTATCAAGCAGCCAGGGAAGAATGCTGGGGAGGTTCCTATTCAGAGGCTCCGAAAGAGAGGAGGTTCAGACAGCAGAGGCCAAGAGGGGATACTCGGGAGGATAGTGCCGGGGAGACCGCCGATAAAGGTGCGGGAACTGCCGGTACCCCGACTGAGCACCCGGCCGAGGAAGCTGCATCTGGAGGGCAGGCGGATGATGCGGCAGGAGCCAAGGACACTGGTACCGCTACTGGGCATGGTGGAGCGGCGGGAGACAGTGCCGGCTCTGTGGCCGCGGAAGCCATGCCGGGTGATCATGTTATCCGTGGAGACCGTGGTGGAGAGACAGGACCCCCGAAGATGGAGGAGGAGGAGGAGCAAGCTACAGGACTGATGGATGAGCGACTTCACGGCACTACACCAGGGAAAGAAGGAGCCAGTCCAGAGGAAGAGAGGAAGAGCATGAAGAAGACCTTCTCACAGGAAGCGCTGTTTGGGAACCTGTCAGAGAGTGATACTATAGATTCGGACCTTGAGAGCGTAAGCAGTCTGGAATGTGGTCAAATGATGGATCAGTCACCTGTACCGTCTGATGTGCCTACCTCGGCCAGTAAAAGGGCAAGGTCCGATAGCCCTTGGCCTGATGGGGGAGGGGGCACAGATGGTAACGTACCCGAAGCTAGGGATTCTGAGGATGGATCCGCTAGTCCAGTAGCAAGAAGAAGGCTGAAGAAGCAAGGTTCTGGTATAGAAGAGAGTAGGATGAACCTTTGATTTATGTTATGATGGCTACATTTTTTCTTGTTTTTATGGCTCTAATTGTGGGGTCGATAAATGTGAGGAGCATCTCATCTAAAGTTAGACGGATGGCTGTATTGGATGAGTTACACAAGAGTCGTGCGGATGTTTTGTGCCTGCAGGAATGTGGGATTACGGGGGAGCCAGCAGCGGATTGGACATGGGGACCCTCAGTGTGGGCCCCTGCGTGTACATCCAGGAGTGAAGGGGTTGGGGTGGTGGTGAAGAACCCCTATGTTAAGATTGTGGCACATGAGGTGGTAGTTCCTGGCAGACTGTTGATTGTAATGCTTGAGTGGGCAGATGTGCAGGTTAGAATAATAAACTGCTACGCACCTGCAGATAAAAGAGAGAGGATTGCCTTCTTAAAAACATTAAGAGTACACTTACCTGGGAGAGTTCCAACTATGATAGTTGGCGACTTAAACTGTGTGAGGAGGTGTGAGGATCGGCAGGGGACAAGTGTGGATGGTGGAGTGGACGCATCCTCAAAAATTTTAAATGAGTTGGTGACGGACTTTGGGCTTCATGATGTGGCGGTGGAGGTGGAGGGGAGTGATGTGAGTTTCACTTACCATTCAGACAAGGGAACTGTGAGGTCACGAATTGATTTTCTTTTGTTATCACGTTTTTTGAAGGGGGAGGCATATGAGGTCCAAGCTACTGTTTTTTCAGACCATTCCTTAGTTTTATGCTCCGTTAAATTGGAGGAGGGCGTGGAGTTTGGGAAGGGAGTCTGGAAATTAAATCTATTGTTATTGGAAGATGAGGAAGTGGTGAAGAGGTTTGGCCTTTTTTTCCGGTCCTTGGAGAGGAAGAAGCAGTCCTTTGGAGACCTGCTGGAGTGGTGGGACTGGGCTAAGGGACGAGTGGCCTCTTTCTTCCAGAGAGTTGGAACAGAAAGGGCAAGAGAAAGAAGTGAACTAGGAAGAAGGTTGATGGCCAGGATACATTTCCTGTACCAGTGCAAAAGGCTGGGGCTGGAGGTGGAGGAAGAACTAAAAGATGCACAGGAAGAAAGAAGAAAGATGGTTAACGAGAAAGGCAAGAGCATTGTGTTTGGAGCCAAGGTTCAATGCATGGAAGAAGATGAGAAATGTTCCCGGTTCTTCTTCAAGAAGGCTTATAGTCCTAGGAAAGGGATGATAAAGATGATGGATGGGCAGGAGGAAGTTGGAGGAGAAAGAATGAAGAAGGTCGTAAGATCTTTCTATGAGGACCTGTACGGTGGAGATGGTGGTGCTTCCATGGGAGAAGTGGAGGAGTATTGTGATATTCTTTCTGAAGGTCTGGAGAAGGAAGATGGCTCCCCTTTGATAGAAGAGGTAGGAGAGGCAGAGGTGGAGAAAGTAATTAAGAGCATGGCAAGAAATAAAACGCCAGGAGGTGATGGGATTCCAGTGGAGTTGTATGTAAAACTATGGCCAGTCCTTAAAACTCACCTGGTGGAAGTGTTAAATTTCTGCATGAAGTCTGGGAGATTGTCAGCATCCATGAAGAAGGGGGTCATTGTCCTATTGTATAAAAAAGGAGACGAGAGAGACATTAAGAACTGGCGGCCAATAACATTGCTTAATGCTGATTATAAAATATTAGCAAAAATCCTAGCGGATCGCATGAAGGAGGTGGTGGGGAAGGTGATTGGGGACTGGCAAGTGTGCGCCGTCCCGGGAAGAAGGATAGGGGACAACTTGGTCATCTTGAGAGACTTGATCTACTATGCTCAGTGCAACAACTTATCTTTGGCAGTGGCAGGCATAGACCTGGAGAAAGCATACGACCGGGTGTCTCACAGGTTTATGTTTGCAGTATTGGGCAAATTAGGCTTTCCAGATGGTTTCATGAAAATGGTGGAATGTTTGTATGCGGGGGCAAGCAGTAGAATCCTGATTAATGGGACCTTGTCAGAACCTTTTGAGGTTAAATCCGGGGTTAGACAGGGTTGCCCCTTGTCACCAGTGCTTTTCATCTGCGTTATGGAGCCTTTACTGAGACATATACAAAAGGATAAAGCCTTTGAGGGCTTTTTCGTTCCTGGAGGGAGTGGAGAAAAACTAAAATCCTTATGTTATATGGACGATGTGGTCCTGCTGTGTAAAACACAGAGGGACTTGGTAAGGGCAGAACTACAGCTACAATTGTTTGGAGCCATGGCCGGAATGCGGGTTAATTGGGGGAAGAGCTCAGTGTGCACCCTGAGTGGTTTCCACGACTTCGGATCGTCTAAGCTTAAGAAGGTGGAAGTTATTGAGGTTTTGGGAGTCCACTTTGAGAGGAATCTCCGCAACCAAGAGAATGCAGAAAAATGTGTTCGGAAATTATCGGGAAAGCTGGAGTTCTGGAAATTGCGTAGGTTATCCCTGGCTGGGAAAACCTTGATTGTGAAATCAATTTGCCTCCCTTTATTACTTTACTTTGGTTTGATTTTTCCGTTTAACAAGCGATGGCTCCAGAAAATTGAAAAGTTGCTGTTTACCTTCTTTTGGGGCTCAAAAATGGAGAGGGTGGCAAGAACGGTGGTCCAAAAGGAAGCAAGACTGGGAGGGTACAACTTCCCGAACATCGAGTCCTTCCTAGGAATGCACATATGGTTGGCGCATTATAAAGCTTTTGTGGGGGGAGGGAAGGCTGGCTGCTTTATGCGGTATCTGATGGGGTGGTCGGTGGTGAAATGGGGTTGGGGGACTCGGGATTTGTCTAGACCAGTGGCGCTGGTTTCTCCCTCTTATTATGAAAAATTAAGAAACTGGTATGAGGTTAACCGCATATATGAGTTGGGAGCAAGAGCAGTGGTGAAAGCCAGTTTAATCAAGTGGCTGAAAAGAGAGGAAGTTGTTTCAAACATTGCCGACTTAAGGAGTAAGCAAGTTGAGGAATGCTGGAAGAACTTGGGATGGGAAGGAGTGACAAACCACCAAAAGGAAGTAGTGTGGATGTCTTTCCATGAGTGCTTGCTTACTATGTCCTTCTTGAAGTCAAGAGATCTGGTGAGAAGCGAGAAGTGTGTGAGGGAAGGATGTGGTGGCATAGAAACAGTGAGACACGTGTTTTTGGAGTGTTTTTTTGTTAAGAACGTATGGCGGAGGTTGGTGGGTTTGGTGGAAAACATTTTGGGGCTCAAGGATGTGGCACCTGATTTTTGTTTGTATGGTTTGGTACATGGAGGAGCTGACGTAAAGAAAAAGGGGTGGATCTGTGCAGCCATCATGAAGAAAGTTGTATGGGAGGCAAGGTGTGGCTATAGGAAGGGGAGCTTCCTCCTGACAGAGGACGACTGTTATGAGTGGTGGATTAGTAAATTATACCTTGTCTTATTAAGGGACAGGAAGGTGTTGGGGGTGGAGGTTGCTGACAATTTTTGGAACTTTGGGAGGTGGAGGATGAGATAAGGTGGTTTGGTGGAGGGAATATGATGTTAAAAATTGATTATGTTTTGATGTGTTTTTTATACTTTTGATAAAAAAATACTTACCTGAATGATGTAACGAACGCAGCTTGATCTCTGGGCGGTTTCCTGTAGAAGAGATTAGAGTTAGCGATTCATGCTGAAGGTAAAGGAAGAAAAAAAAAAAAAAAAAAAAAAAAAATCTGTTCTTATCAGTTTAATATCTGATACGTCCCCTATCTGGGGACCATATATTAAATGGATTTTTAGAACAGGGAGATGGAAGAAGAGCTTGCTCTGTCCACTCCACGCATCGACCTGGTATTGCAGTACCTCCAGGACCGGTGCACCCCTTTCTTATGCAGTTGTCAAAAAACAGATTCAAATGAAAAACTTGACAAGAATGTTTTTCTGTCTTTTGCTTGCAATGTTGTTTGCTTGTGTTCTTTCTCGTTGAGTTGTTCGCAGTCCTTTTTTTTTATTTGTTTTGCAATAAACTGGTATTTAACCCCTGTGTGTTTGTGTTTTTCTTGATTTGTGTCAGTTTCTTGGTTTGTGTTTCCATGCTTCCATCCTTTTCAGCACAATGCATATGCTGCTGCAATGGCAGCTTTTCAGCAGACTGACAATATCTATTCTTTTAATTTGTATTTCTTTTGTCATGTCATTTTTTTTATTTTTCTTTTCGCAAAGTTTATTTCAGTCCACCACCCTTTTCCTACAAACCTATAGATAGCAAGGGCCAGAATTTCGACAAGACAGCCAGCTAATACACGCAGAGTGTGTAAAGGCCCGATATGAAGCCTACGTACAAGTCGAAGCTAGGATGATGCAGAGTCCTGTTGAACGGCTTGACTTTTCTCTACTTCCCTCTCTGTAGTCAATGAGTCGGCTAGTACTCCGACAGTCGAGGGATTTTCTGGCCTGTGTCTCCCTCTAGTGGGTTCCTTTGTCCACGTGAACAGGAGGCGGCTCTATGCAAATCCTAGCCCTCGTTAGGCACACCGAGGAGCACCCGATGGATACATGTGTTTGTAATCTGTATTTGGCCTTGCTTGCTTAAAGTTTGGATTGACGAGCAAACTGGCCTTGACCCCGAAGGTGCTAAATGGACAGGTGTCTGGGCGTGTTTAGACCATAGGCTATAGGAAGGAGGAAGTAGGCCTCAGGCATAGCTAGGTGTGAAAGTCTGAGGATTAGTGGCTTTGGGCAAACAGCAGGGAGCCAGACGGGAGGCAGCAGATCTCTGCGAGCGATTGACGTCGCCCTGGACGCCGCTCGCTCGGAAAAGACGATAATTGGGTTATCGCTTCTCGGCCTTTTGGCTAAGATCAAGTGTAGTATCTGTTCTTATCAGTTTAATATCTGATACGTCCCCTATCTGGGGACCATATATTAAATGGATTTTTAGAACAGGGAGATGGAAGAAGAGCTTGCTCTGTCCACTCCACGCATCGACCTGGTATTGCAGTACCTCCAGGACCGGTGCACCCCTTTCTTATGCAGTTGTCAAAAAACAGATTCAAATGAAAAACTTGACAAGAATGTTTTTCTGTCTTTTGCTTGCAATGTTGTTTGCTTGTGTTCTTTCTCGTTGAGTTGTTCGCAGTCCTTTTTTTTTATTTGTTTTGCAATAAACTGGTATTTAACCCCTGTGTGTTTGTGTTTTTCTTGATTTGTGTCAGTTTCTTGGTTTGTGTTTCCATGCTTCCATCCTTTTCAGCACAATGCATATGCTGCTGCAATGGCAGCTTTTCAGCAGACTGACAATATCTATTCTTTTAATTTGTATTTCTTTTGTCATGTCATTTTTTTTATTTTTCTTTTCGCAAAGTTTATTTCAGTCCACCACCCTTTTCCTACAAACCTATAGATAGCAAGGGCCAGAATTTCGACAAGACAGCCAGCTAATACACGCAGAGTGTGTAAAGGCCCGATATGAAGCCTACGTACAAGTCGAAGCTAGGATGATGCAGAGTCCTGTTGAACGGCTTGACTTTTCTCTACTTCCCTCTCTGTAGTCAATGAGTCGGCTAGTACTCCGACAGTCGAGGGATTTTCTGGCCTGTGTCTCCCTCTAGTGGGTTCCTTTGTCCACGTGAACAGGAGGCGGCTCTATGCAAATCCTAGCCCTCGTTAGGCACACCGAGGAGCACCCGATGGATACATGTGTTTGTAATCTGTATTTGGCCTTGCTTGCTTAAAGTTTGGATTGACGAGCAAACTGGCCTTGACCCCGAAGGTGCTAAATGGACAGGTGTCTGGGCGTGTTTAGACCATAGGCTATAGGAAGGAGGAAGTAGGCCTCAGGCATAGCTAGGTGTGAAAGTCTGAGGATTAGTGGCTTTGGGCAAACAGCAGGGAGCCAGACGGGAGGCAGCAGATCTCTGCGAGCGATTGACGTCGCCCTGGACGCCGCTCGCTCGGAAAAGACGATAATTGGGTTATCGCTTCTCGGCCTTTTGGCTAAGATCAAGTGTAGTATCTGTTCTTATCAGTTTAATATCTGATACGTCCCCTATCTGGGGACCATATATTAAATGGATTTTTAGAACAGGGAGATGGAAGAAGAGCTTGCTCTGTCCACTCCACGCATCGACCTGGTATTGCAGTACCTCCAGGACCGGTGCACCCCTTTCTTATGCAGTTGTCAAAAAACAGATTCAAATGAAAAACTTGACAAGAATGTTTTTCTGTCTTTTGCTTGCAATGTTGTTTGCTTGTGTTCTTTCTCGTTGAGTTGTTCGCAGTCCTTTTTTTTTATTTGTTTTGCAATAAACTGGTATTTAACCCCTGTGTGTTTGTGTTTTTCTTGATTTGTGTCAGTTTCTTGGTTTGTGTTTCCATGCTTCCATCCTTTTCAGCACAATGCATATGCTGCTGCAATGGCAGCTTTTCAGCAGACTGACAATATCTATTCTTTTAATTTGTATTTCTTTTGTCATGTCATTTTTTTTATTTTTCTTTTCGCAAAGTTTATTTCAGTCCACCACCCTTTTCCTACAAACCTATAGATAGCAAGGGCCAGAATTTCGACAAGACAGCCAGCTAATACACGCAGAGTGTGTAAAGGCCCGATATGAAGCCTACGTACAAGTCGAAGCTAGGATGATGCAGAGTCCTGTTGAACGGCTTGACTTTTCTCTACTTCCCTCTCTGTAGTCAATGAGTCGGCTAGTACTCCGACAGTCGAGGGATTTTCTGGCCTGTGTCTCCCTCTAGTGGGTTCCTTTGTCCACGTGAACAGGAGGCGGCTCTATGCAAATCCTAGCCCTCGTTAGGCACACCGAGGAGCACCCGATGGATACATGTGTTTGTAATCTGTATTTGGCCTTGCTTGCTTAAAGTTTGGATTGACGAGCAAACTGGCCTTGACCCCGAAGGTGCTAAATGGACAGGTGTCTGGGCGTGTTTAGACCATAGGCTATAGGAAGGAGGAAGTAGGCCTCAGGCATAGCTAGGTGTGAAAGTCTGAGGATTAGTGGCTTTGGGCAAACAGCAGGGAGCCAGACGGGAGGCAGCAGATCTCTGCGAGCGATTGACGTCGCCCTGGACGCCGCTCGCTCGGAAAAGACGATAATTGGGTTATCGCTTCTCGGCC
Source organism: Pelophylax lessonae (assembly GCF_965119305.1). Lineage (NCBI taxonomy): Eukaryota > Metazoa > Chordata > Amphibia > Anura > Ranidae > Pelophylax > Pelophylax lessonae. The sequence goes on along the minus strand of NW_028119887.1, from coordinate 22,370 downwards.
TTTTGGCTAAGATCAAGTGTAGTATCTGTTCTTATCAGTTTAATATCTGATACGTCCCCTATCTGGGGACCATATATTAAATGGATTTTTAGAACAGGGAGATGGAAGAAGAGCTTGCTCTGTCCACTCCACGCATCGACCTGGTATTGCAGTACCTCCAGGACCGGTGCACCCCTTTCTTATGCAGTTGTCAAAAAACAGATTCAAATGAAAAACTTGACAAGAATGTTTTTCTGTCTTTTGCTTGCAATGTTGTTTGCTTGTGTTCTTTCTCGTTGAGTTGTTCGCAGTCCTTTTTTTTTATTTGTTTTGCAATAAACTGGTATTTAACCCCTGTGTGTTTGTGTTTTTCTTGATTTGTGTCAGTTTCTTGGTTTGTGTTTCCATGCTTCCATCCTTTTCAGCACAATGCATATGCTGCTGCAATGGCAGCTTTTCAGCAGACTGACAATATCTATTCTTTTAATTTGTATTTCTTTTGTCATGTCATTTTTTTTATTTTTCTTTTCGCAAAGTTTATTTCAGTCCACCACCCTTTTCCTACAAACCTATAGATAGCAAGGGCCAGAATTTCGACAAGACAGCCAGCTAATACACGCAGAGTGTGTAAAGGCCCGATATGAAGCCTACGTACAAGTCGAAGCTAGGATGATGCAGAGTCCTGTTGAACGGCTTGACTTTTCTCTACTTCCCTCTCTGTAGTCAATGAGTCGGCTAGTACTCCGACAGTCGAGGGATTTTCTGGCCTGTGTCTCCCTCTAGTGGGTTCCTTTGTCCACGTGAACAGGAGGCGGCTCTATGCAAATCCTAGCCCTCGTTAGGCACACCGAGGAGCACCCGATGGATACATGTGTTTGTAATCTGTATTTGGCCTTGCTTGCTTAAAGTTTGGATTGACGAGCAAACTGGCCTTGACCCCGAAGGTGCTAAATGGACAGGTGTCTGGGCGTGTTTAGACCATAGGCTATAGGAAGGAGGAAGTAGGCCTCAGGCATAGCTAGGTGTGAAAGTCTGAGGATTAGTGGCTTTGGGCAAACAGCAGGGAGCCAGACGGGAGGCAGCAGATCTCTGCGAGCGATTGACGTCGCCCTGGACGCCGCTCGCTCGGAAAAGACGATAATTGGGTTATCGCTTCTCGGCCTTTTGGCTAAGATCAAGTGTAGTATCTGTTCTTATCAGTTTAATATCTGATACGTCCCCTATCTGGGGACCATATATTAAATGGATTTTTAGAACAGGGAGATGGAAGAAGAGCTTGCTCTGTCCACTCCACGCATCGACCTGGTATTGCAGTACCTCCAGGACCGGTGCACCCCTTTCTTATGCAGTTGTCAAAAAACAGATTCAAATGAAAAACTTGACAAGAATGTTTTTCTGTCTTTTGCTTGCAATGTTGTTTGCTTGTGTTCTTTCTCGTTGAGTTGTTCGCAGTCCTTTTTTTTTATTTGTTTTGCAATAAACTGGTATTTAACCCCTGTGTGTTTGTGTTTTTCTTGATTTGTGTCAGTTTCTTGGTTTGTGTTTCCATGCTTCCATCCTTTTCAGCACAATGCATATGCTGCTGCAATGGCAGCTTTTCAGCAGACTGACAATATCTATTCTTTTAATTTGTATTTCTTTTGTCATGTCATTTTTTTTATTTTTCTTTTCGCAAAGTTTATTTCAGTCCACCACCCTTTTCCTACAAACCTATAGATAGCAAGGGCCAGAATTTCGACAAGACAGCCAGCTAATACACGCAGAGTGTGTAAAGGCCCGATATGAAGCCTACGTACAAGTCGAAGCTAGGATGATGCAGAGTCCTGTTGAACGGCTTGACTTTTCTCTACTTCCCTCTCTGTAGTCAATGAGTCGGCTAGTACTCCGACAGTCGAGGGATTTTCTGGCCTGTGTCTCCCTCTAGTGGGTTCCTTTGTCCACGTGAACAGGAGGCGGCTCTATGCAAATCCTAGCCCTCGTTAGGCACACCGAGGAGCACCCGATGGATACATGTGTTTGTAATCTGTATTTGGCCTTGCTTGCTTAAAGTTTGGATTGACGAGCAAACTGGCCTTGACCCCGAAGGTGCTAAATGGACAGGTGTCTGGGCGTGTTTAGACCATAGGCTATAGGAAGGAGGAAGTAGGCCTCAGGCATAGCTAGGTGTGAAAGTCTGAGGATTAGTGGCTTTGGGCAAACAGCAGGGAGCCAGACGGGAGGCAGCAGATCTCTGCGAGCGATTGACGTCGCCCTGGACGCCGCTCGCTCGGAAAAGACGATAATTGGGTTATCGCTTCTCGGCCTTTTGGCTAAGATCAAGTGTAGTATCTGTTCTTATCAGTTTAATATCTGATACGTCCCCTATCTGGGGACCATATATTAAATGGATTTTTAGAACAGGGAGATGGAAGAAGAGCTTGCTCTGTCCACTCCACGCATCGACCTGGTATTGCAGTACCTCCAGGACCGGTGCACCCCTTTCTTATGCAGTTGTCAAAAAACAGATTCAAATGAAAAACTTGACAAGAATGTTTTTCTGTCTTTTGCTTGCAATGTTGTTTGCTTGTGTTCTTTCTCGTTGAGTTGTTCGCAGTCCTTTTTTTTTATTTGTTTTGCAATAAACTGGTATTTAACCCCTGTGTGTTTGTGTTTTTCTTGATTTGTGTCAGTTTCTTGGTTTGTGTTTCCATGCTTCCATCCTTTTCAGCACAATGCATATGCTGCTGCAATGGCAGCTTTTCAGCAGACTGACAATATCTATTCTTTTAATTTGTATTTCTTTTGTCATGTCATTTTTTTTATTTTTCTTTTCGCAAAGTTTATTTCAGTCCACCACCCTTTTCCTACAAACCTATAGATAGCAAGGGCCAGAATTTCGACAAGACAGCCAGCTAATACACGCAGAGTGTGTAAAGGCCCGATATGAAGCCTACGTACAAGTCGAAGCTAGGATGATGCAGAGTCCTGTTGAACGGCTTGACTTTTCTCTACTTCCCTCTCTGTAGTCAATGAGTCGGCTAGTACTCCGACAGTCGAGGGATTTTCTGGCCTGTGTCTCCCTCTAGTGGGTTCCTTTGTCCACGTGAACAGGAGGCGGCTCTATGCAAATCCTAGCCCTCGTTAGGCACACCGAGGAGCACCCGATGGATACATGTGTTTGTAATCTGTATTTGGCCTTGCTTGCTTAAAGTTTGGATTGACGAGCAAACTGGCCTTGACCCCGAAGGTGCTAAATGGACAGGTGTCTGGGCGTGTTTAGACCATAGGCTATAGGAAGGAGGAAGTAGGCCTCAGGCATAGCTAGGTGTGAAAGTCTGAGGATTAGTGGCTTTGGGCAAACAGCAGGGAGCCAGACGGGAGGCAGCAGATCTCTGCGAGCGATTGACGTCGCCCTGGACGCCGCTCGCTCGGAAAAGACGATAATTGGGTTATCGCTTCTCGGCCTTTTGGCTAAGATCAAGTGTAGTATCTGTTCTTATCAGTTTAATATCTGATACGTCCCCTATCTGGGGACCATATATTAAATGGATTTTTAGAACAGGGAGATGGAAGAAGAGCTTGCTCTGTCCACTCCACGCATCGACCTGGTATTGCAGTACCTCCAGGACCGGTGCACCCCTTTCTTATGCAGTTGTCAAAAAACAGATTCAAATGAAAAACTTGACAAGAATGTTTTTCTGTCTTTTGCTTGCAATGTTGTTTGCTTGTGTTCTTTCTCGTTGAGTTGTTCGCAGTCCTTTTTTTTTATTTGTTTTGCAATAAACTGGTATTTAACCCCTGTGTGTTTGTGTTTTTCTTGATTTGTGTCAGTTTCTTGGTTTGTGTTTCCATGCTTCCATCCTTTTCAGCACAATGCATATGCTGCTGCAATGGCAGCTTTTCAGCAGACTGACAATATCTATTCTTTTAATTTGTATTTCTTTTGTCATGTCATTTTTTTTATTTTTCTTTTCGCAAAGTTTATTTCAGTCCACCACCCTTTTCCTACAAACCTATAGATAGCAAGGGCCAGAATTTCGACAAGACAGCCAGCTAATACACGCAGAGTGTGTAAAGGCCCGATATGAAGCCTACGTACAAGTCGAAGCTAGGATGATGCAGAGTCCTGTTGAACGGCTTGACTTTTCTCTACTTCCCTCTCTGTAGTCAATGAGTCGGCTAGTACTCCGACAGTCGAGGGATTTTCTGGCCTGTGTCTCCCTCTAGTGGGTTCCTTTGTCCACGTGAACAGGAGGCGGCTCTATGCAAATCCTAGCCCTCGTTAGGCACACCGAGGAGCACCCGATGGATACATGTGTTTGTAATCTGTATTTGGCCTTGCTTGCTTAAAGTTTGGATTGACGAGCAAACTGGCCTTGACCCCGAAGGTGCTAAATGGACAGGTGTCTGGGCGTGTTTAGACCATAGGCTATAGGAAGGAGGAAGTAGGCCTCAGGCATAGCTAGGTGTGAAAGTCTGAGGATTAGTGGCTTTGGGCAAACAGCAGGGAGCCAGACGGGAGGCAGCAGATCTCTGCGAGCGATTGACGTCGCCCTGGACGCCGCTCGCTCGGAAAAGACGATAATTGGGTTATCGCTTCTCGGCCTTTTGGCTAAGATCAAGTGTAGTATCTGTTCTTATCAGTTTAATATCTGATACGTCCCCTATCTGGGGACCATATATTAAATGGATTTTTAGAACAGGGAGATGGAAGAAGAGCTTGCTCTGTCCACTCCACGCATCGACCTGGTATTGCAGTACCTCCAGGACCGGTGCACCCCTTTCTTATGCAGTTGTCAAAAAACAGATTCAAATGAAAAACTTGACAAGAATGTTTTTCTGTCTTTTGCTTGCAATGTTGTTTGCTTGTGTTCTTTCTCGTTGAGTTGTTCGCAGTCCTTTTTTTTTATTTGTTTTGCAATAAACTGGTATTTAACCCCTGTGTGTTTGTGTTTTTCTTGATTTGTGTCAGTTTCTTGGTTTGTGTTTCCATGCTTCCATCCTTTTCAGCACAATGCATATGCTGCTGCAATGGCAGCTTTTCAGCAGACTGACAATATCTATTCTTTTAATTTGTATTTCTTTTGTCATGTCATTTTTTTTATTTTTCTTTTCGCAAAGTTTATTTCAGTCCACCACCCTTTTCCTACAAACCTATAGATAGCAAGGGCCAGAATTTCGACAAGACAGCCAGCTAATACACGCAGAGTGTGTAAAGGCCCGATATGAAGCCTACGTACAAGTCGAAGCTAGGATGATGCAGAGTCCTGTTGAACGGCTTGACTTTTCTCTACTTCCCTCTCTGTAGTCAATGAGTCGGCTAGTACTCCGACAGTCGAGGGATTTTCTGGCCTGTGTCTCCCTCTAGTGGGTTCCTTTGTCCACGTGAACAGGAGGCGGCTCTATGCAAATCCTAGCCCTCGTTAGGCACACCGAGGAGCACCCGATGGATACATGTGTTTGTAATCTGTATTTGGCCTTGCTTGCTTAAAGTTTGGATTGACGAGCAAACTGGCCTTGACCCCGAAGGTGCTAAATGGACAGGTGTCTGGGCGTGTTTAGACCATAGGCTATAGGAAGGAGGAAGTAGGCCTCAGGCATAGCTAGGTGTGAAAGTCTGAGGATTAGTGGCTTTGGGCAAACAGCAGGGAGCCAGACGGGAGGCAGCAGATCTCTGCGAGCGATTGACGTCGCCCTGGACGCCGCTCGCTCGGAAAAGACGATAATTGGGTTATCGCTTCTCGGCCTTTTGGCTAAGATCAAGTGTAGTATCTGTTCTTATCAGTTTAATATCTGATACGTCCCCTATCTGGGGACCATATATTAAATGGATTTTTAGAACAGGGAGATGGAAGAAGAGCTTGCTCTGTCCACTCCACGCATCGACCTGGTATTGCAGTACCTCCAGGACCGGTGCACCCCTTTCTTATGCAGTTGTCAAAAAACAGATTCAAATGAAAAACTTGACAAGAATGTTTTTCTGTCTTTTGCTTGCAATGTTGTTTGCTTGTGTTCTTTCTCGTTGAGTTGTTCGCAGTCCTTTTTTTTTATTTGTTTTGCAATAAACTGGTATTTAACCCCTGTGTGTTTGTGTTTTTCTTGATTTGTGTCAGTTTCTTGGTTTGTGTTTCCATGCTTCCATCCTTTTCAGCACAATGCATATGCTGCTGCAATGGCAGCTTTTCAGCAGACTGACAATATCTATTCTTTTAATTTGTATTTCTTTTGTCATGTCATTTTTTTTATTTTTCTTTTCGCAAAGTTTATTTCAGTCCACCACCCTTTTCCTACAAACCTATAGATAGCAAGGGCCAGAATTTCGACAAGACAGCCAGCTAATACACGCAGAGTGTGTAAAGGCCCGATATGAAGCCTACGTACAAGTCGAAGCTAGGATGATGCAGAGTCCTGTTGAACGGCTTGACTTTTCTCTACTTCCCTCTCTGTAGTCAATGAGTCGGCTAGTACTCCGACAGTCGAGGGATTTTCTGGCCTGTGTCTCCCTCTAGTGGGTTCCTTTGTCCACGTGAACAGGAGGCGGCTCTATGCAAATCCTAGCCCTCGTTAGGCACACCGAGGAGCACCCGATGGATACATGTGTTTGTAATCTGTATTTGGCCTTGCTTGCTTAAAGTTTGGATTGACGAGCAAACTGGCCTTGACCCCGAAGGTGCTAAATGGACAGGTGTCTGGGCGTGTTTAGACCATAGGCTATAGGAAGGAGGAAGTAGGCCTCAGGCATAGCTAGGTGTGAAAGTCTGAGGATTAGTGGCTTTGGGCAAACAGCAGGGAGCCAGACGGGAGGCAGCAGATCTCTGCGAGCGATTGACGTCGCCCTGGACGCCGCTCGCTCGGAAAAGACGATAATTGGGTTATCGCTTCTCGGCCTTTTGGCTAAGATCAAGTGTAGTATCTGTTCTTATCAGTTTAATATCTGATACGTCCCCTATCTGGGGACCATATATTAAATGGATTTTTAGAACAGGGAGATGGAAGAAGAGCTTGCTCTGTCCACTCCACGCATCGACCTGGTATTGCAGTACCTCCAGGACCGGTGCACCCCTTTCTTATGCAGTTGTCAAAAAACAGATTCAAATGAAAAACTTGACAAGAATGTTTTTCTGTCTTTTGCTTGCAATGTTGTTTGCTTGTGTTCTTTCTCGTTGAGTTGTTCGCAGTCCTTTTTTTTTATTTGTTTTGCAATAAACTGGTATTTAACCCCTGTGTGTTTGTGTTTTTCTTGATTTGTGTCAGTTTCTTGGTTTGTGTTTCCATGCTTCCATCCTTTTCAGCACAATGCATATGCTGCTGCAATGGCAGCTTTTCAGCAGACTGACAATATCTATTCTTTTAATTTGTATTTCTTTTGTCATGTCATTTTTTTTATTTTTCTTTTCGCAAAGTTTATTTCAGTCCACCACCCTTTTCCTACAAACCTATAGATAGCAAGGGCCAGAATTTCGACAAGACAGCCAGCTAATACACGCAGAGTGTGTAAAGGCCCGATATGAAGCCTACGTACAAGTCGAAGCTAGGATGATGCAGAGTCCTGTTGAACGGCTTGACTTTTCTCTACTTCCCTCTCTGTAGTCAATGAGTCGGCTAGTACTCCGACAGTCGAGGGATTTTCTGGCCTGTGTCTCCCTCTAGTGGGTTCCTTTGTCCACGTGAACAGGAGGCGGCTCTATGCAAATCCTAGCCCTCGTTAGGCACACCGAGGAGCACCCGATGGATACATGTGTTTGTAATCTGTATTTGGCCTTGCTTGCTTAAAGTTTGGATTGACGAGCAAACTGGCCTTGACCCCGAAGGTGCTAAATGGACAGGTGTCTGGGCGTGTTTAGACCATAGGCTATAGGAAGGAGGAAGTAGGCCTCAGGCATAGCTAGGTGTGAAAGTCTGAGGATTAGTGGCTTTGGGCAAACAGCAGGGAGCCAGACGGGAGGCAGCAGATCTCTGCGAGCGATTGACGTCGCCCTGGACGCCGCTCGCTCGGAAAAGACGATAATTGGGTTATCGCTTCTCGGCCTTTTGGCTAAGATCAAGTGTAGTATCTGTTCTTATCAGTTTAATATCTGATACGTCCCCTATCTGGGGACCATATATTAAATGGATTTTTAGAACAGGGAGATGGAAGAAGAGCTTGCTCTGTCCACTCCACGCATCGACCTGGTATTGCAGTACCTCCAGGACCGGTGCACCCCTTTCTTATGCAGTTGTCAAAAAACAGATTCAAATGAAAAACTTGACAAGAATGTTTTTCTGTCTTTTGCTTGCAATGTTGTTTGCTTGTGTTCTTTCTCGTTGAGTTGTTCGCAGTCCTTTTTTTTTATTTGTTTTGCAATAAACTGGTATTTAACCCCTGTGTGTTTGTGTTTTTCTTGATTTGTGTCAGTTTCTTGGTTTGTGTTTCCATGCTTCCATCCTTTTCAGCACAATGCATATGCTGCTGCAATGGCAGCTTTTCAGCAGACTGACAATATCTATTCTTTTAATTTGTATTTCTTTTGTCATGTCATTTTTTTTATTTTTCTTTTCGCAAAGTTTATTTCAGTCCACCACCCTTTTCCTACAAACCTATAGATAGCAAGGGCCAGAATTTCGACAAGACAGCCAGCTAATACACGCAGAGTGTGTAAAGGCCCGATATGAAGCCTACGTACAAGTCGAAGCTAGGATGATGCAGAGTCCTGTTGAACGGCTTGACTTTTCTCTACTTCCCTCTCTGTAGTCAATGAGTCGGCTAGTACTCCGACAGTCGAGGGATTTTCTGGCCTGTGTCTCCCTCTAGTGGGTTCCTTTGTCCACGTGAACAGGAGGCGGCTCTATGCAAATCCTAGCCCTCGTTAGGCACACCGAGGAGCACCCGATGGATACATGTGTTTGTAATCTGTATTTGGCCTTGCTTGCTTAAAGTTTGGATTGACGAGCAAACTGGCCTTGACCCCGAAGGTGCTAAATGGACAGGTGTCTGGGCGTGTTTAGACCATAGGCTATAGGAAGGAGGAAGTAGGCCTCAGGCATAGCTAGGTGTGAAAGTCTGAGGATTAGTGGCTTTGGGCAAACAGCAGGGAGCCAGACGGGAGGCAGCAGATCTCTGCGAGCGATTGACGTCGCCCTGGACGCCGCTCGCTCGGAAAAGACGATAATTGGGTTATCGCTTCTCGGCCTTTTGGCTAAGATCAAGTGTAGTATCTGTTCTTATCAGTTTAATATCTGATACGTCCCCTATCTGGGGACCATATATTAAATGGATTTTTAGAACAGGGAGATGGAAGAAGAGCTTGCTCTGTCCACTCCACGCATCGACCTGGTATTGCAGTACCTCCAGGACCGGTGCACCCCTTTCTTATGCAGTTGTCAAAAAACAGATTCAAATGAAAAACTTGACAAGAATGTTTTTCTGTCTTTTGCTTGCAATGTTGTTTGCTTGTGTTCTTTCTCGTTGAGTTGTTCGCAGTCCTTTTTTTTTATTTGTTTTGCAATAAACTGGTATTTAACCCCTGTGTGTTTGTGTTTTTCTTGATTTGTGTCAGTTTCTTGGTTTGTGTTTCCATGCTTCCATCCTTTTCAGCACAATGCATATGCTGCTGCAATGGCAGCTTTTCAGCAGACTGACAATATCTATTCTTTTAATTTGTATTTCTTTTGTCATGTCATTTTTTTTATTTTTCTTTTCGCAAAGTTTATTTCAGTCCACCACCCTTTTCCTACAAACCTATAGATAGCAAGGGCCAGAATTTCGACAAGACAGCCAGCTAATACACGCAGAGTGTGTAAAGGCCCGATATGAAGCCTACGTACAAGTCGAAGCTAGGATGATGCAGAGTCCTGTTGAACGGCTTGACTTTTCTCTACTTCCCTCTCTGTAGTCAATGAGTCGGCTAGTACTCCGACAGTCGAGGGATTTTCTGGCCTGTGTCTCCCTCTAGTGGGTTCCTTTGTCCACGTGAACAGGAGGCGGCTCTATGCAAATCCTAGCCCTCGTTAGGCACACCGAGGAGCACCCGATGGATACATGTGTTTGTAATCTGTATTTGGCCTTGCTTGCTTAAAGTTTGGATTGACGAGCAAACTGGCCTTGACCCCGAAGGTGCTAAATGGACAGGTGTCTGGGCGTGTTTAGACCATAGGCTATAGGAAGGAGGAAGTAGGCCTCAGGCATAGCTAGGTGTGAAAGTCTGAGGATTAGTGGCTTTGGGCAAACAGCAGGGAGCCAGACGGGAGGCAGCAGATCTCTGCGAGCGATTGACGTCGCCCTGGACGCCGCTCGCTCGGAAAAGACGATAATTGGGTTATCGCTTCTCGGCCTTTTGGCTAAGATCAAGTGTAGTATCTGTTCTTATCAGTTTAATATCTGATACGTCCCCTATCTGGGGACCATATATTAAATGGATTTTTAGAACAGGGAGATGGAAGAAGAGCTTGCTCTGTCCACTCCACGCATCGACCTGGTATTGCAGTACCTCCAGGACCGGTGCACCCCTTTCTTATGCAGTTGTCAAAAAACAGATTCAAATGAAAAACTTGACAAGAATGTTTTTCTGTCTTTTGCTTGCAATGTTGTTTGCTTGTGTTCTTTCTCGTTGAGTTGTTCGCAGTCCTTTTTTTTTATTTGTTTTGCAATAAACTGGTATTTAACCCCTGTGTGTTTGTGTTTTTCTTGATTTGTGTCAGTTTCTTGGTTTGTGTTTCCATGCTTCCATCCTTTTCAGCACAATGCATATGCTGCTGCAATGGCAGCTTTTCAGCAGACTGACAATATCTATTCTTTTAATTTGTATTTCTTTTGTCATGTCATTTTTTTTATTTTTCTTTTCGCAAAGTTTATTTCAGTCCACCACCCTTTTCCTACAAACCTATAGATAGCAAGGGCCAGAATTTCGACAAGACAGCCAGCTAATACACGCAGAGTGTGTAAAGGCCCGATATGAAGCCTACGTACAAGTCGAAGCTAGGATGATGCAGAGTCCTGTTGAACGGCTTGACTTTTCTCTACTTCCCTCTCTGTAGTCAATGAGTCGGCTAGTACTCCGACAGTCGAGGGATTTTCTGGCCTGTGTCTCCCTCTAGTGGGTTCCTTTGTCCACGTGAACAGGAGGCGGCTCTATGCAAATCCTAGCCCTCGTTAGGCACACCGAGGAGCACCCGATGGATACATGTGTTTGTAATCTGTATTTGGCCTTGCTTGCTTAAAGTTTGGATTGACGAGCAAACTGGCCTTGACCCCGAAGGTGCTAAATGGACAGGTGTCTGGGCGTGTTTAGACCATAGGCTATAGGAAGGAGGAAGTAGGCCTCAGGCATAGCTAGGTGTGAAAGTCTGAGGATTAGTGGCTTTGGGCAAACAGCAGGGAGCCAGACGGGAGGCAGCAGATCTCTGCGAGCGATTGACGTCGCCCTGGACGCCGCTCGCTCGGAAAAGACGATAATTGGGTTATCGCTTCTCGGCCTTTTGGCTAAGATCAAGTGTAGTATCTGTTCTTATCAGTTTAATATCTGATACGTCCCCTATCTGGGGACCATATATTAAATGGATTTTTAGAACAGGGAGATGGAAGAAGAGCTTGCTCTGTCCACTCCACGCATCGACCTGGTATTGCAGTACCTCCAGGACCGGTGCACCCCTTTCTTATGCAGTTGTCAAAAAACAGATTCAAATGAAAAACTTGACAAGAATGTTTTTCTGTCTTTTGCTTGCAATGTTGTTTGCTTGTGTTCTTTCTCGTTGAGTTGTTCGCAGTCCTTTTTTTTTATTTGTTTTGCAATAAACTGGTATTTAACCCCTGTGTGTTTGTGTTTTTCTTGATTTGTGTCAGTTTCTTGGTTTGTGTTTCCATGCTTCCATCCTTTTCAGCACAATGCATATGCTGCTGCAATGGCAGCTTTTCAGCAGACTGACAATATCTATTCTTTTAATTTGTATTTCTTTTGTCATGTCATTTTTTTTATTTTTCTTTTCGCAAAGTTTATTTCAGTCCACCACCCTTTTCCTACAAACCTATAGATAGCAAGGGCCAGAATTTCGACAAGACAGCCAGCTAATACACGCAGAGTGTGTAAAGGCCCGATATGAAGCCTACGTACAAGTCGAAGCTAGGATGATGCAGAGTCCTGTTGAACGGCTTGACTTTTCTCTACTTCCCTCTCTGTAGTCAATGAGTCGGCTAGTACTCCGACAGTCGAGGGATTTTCTGGCCTGTGTCTCCCTCTAGTGGGTTCCTTTGTCCACGTGAACAGGAGGCGGCTCTATGCAAATCCTAGCCCTCGTTAGGCACACCGAGGAGCACCCGATGGATACATGTGTTTGTAATCTGTATTTGGCCTTGCTTGCTTAAAGTTTGGATTGACGAGCAAACTGGCCTTGACCCCGAAGGTGCTAAATGGACAGGTGTCTGGGCGTGTTTAGACCATAGGCTATAGGAAGGAGGAAGTAGGCCTCAGGCATAGCTAGGTGTGAAAGTCTGAGGATTAGTGGCTTTGGGCAAACAGCAGGGAGCCAGACGGGAGGCAGCAGATCTCTGCGAGCGATTGACGTCGCCCTGGACGCCGCTCGCTCGGAAAAGACGATAATTGGGTTATCGCTTCTCGGCCTTTTGGCTAAGATCAAGTGTAGTATCTGTTCTTATCAGTTTAATATCTGATACGTCCCCTATCTGGGGACCATATATTAAATGGATTTTTAGAACAGGGAGATGGAAGAAGAGCTTGCTCTGTCCACTCCACGCATCGACCTGGTATTGCAGTACCTCCAGGACCGGTGCACCCCTTTCTTATGCAGTTGTCAAAAAACAGATTCAAATGAAAAACTTGACAAGAATGTTTTTCTGTCTTTTGCTTGCAATGTTGTTTGCTTGTGTTCTTTCTCGTTGAGTTGTTCGCAGTCCTTTTTTTTTATTTGTTTTGCAATAAACTGGAATTTAACCCCTGTGTGTTTGTGTTTTTCTTGATTTGTGTCAGTTTCTTGGTTTGTGTTTCCATGCTTCCATCCTTTTCAGCACAATGCATATGCTGCTGCAATGGCAGCTTTTCAGCAGACTGACAATATCTATTCTTTTAATTTGTATTTCTTTTGTCATGTCATTTTTTTTATTTTTCTTTTCGCAAAGTTTATTTCAGTCCACCACCCTTTTCCTACAAACCTATAGATAGCAAGGGCCAGAATTTCGACAAGACAGCCAGCTAATACACGCAGAGTGTGTAAAGGCCCGATATGAAGCCTACGTACAAGTCGAAGCTAGGATGATGCAGAGTCCTGTTGAACGGCTTGACTTTTCTCTACTTCCCTCTCTGTAGTCAATGAGTCGGCTAGTACTCCGACAGTCGAGGGATTTTCTGGCCTGTGTCTCCCTCTAGTGGGTTCCTTTGTCCACGTGAACAGGAGGCGGCTCTATGCAAATCCTAGCCCTCGTTAGGCACACCGAGGAGCACCCGATGGATACATGTGTTTGTAATCTGTATTTGGCCTTGCTTGCTTAAAGTTTGGATTGACGAGCAAACTGGCCTTGACCCCGAAGGTGCTAAATGGACAGGTGTCTGGGCGTGTTTAGACCATAGGCTATAGGAAGGAGGAAGTAGGCCTCAGGCATAGCTAGGTGTGAAAGTCTGAGGATTAGTGGCTTTGGGCAAACAGCAGGGAGCCAGACGGGAGGCAGCAGATCTCTGCGAGCGATTGACGTCGCCCTGGACGCCGCTCGCTCGGAAAAGACGATAATTGGGTTATCGCTTCTCGGCCTTTTGGCTAAGATCAAGTGTAGTATCTGTTCTTATCAGTTTAATATCTGATACGTCCCCTATCTGGGGACCATATATTAAATGGATTTTTAGAACAGGGAGATGGAAGAAGAGCTTGCTCTGTCCACTCCACGCATCGACCTGGTATTGCAGTACCTCCAGGACCGGTGCACCCCTTTCTTATGCAGTTGTCAAAAAACAGATTCAAATGAAAAACTTGACAAGAATGTTTTTCTGTCTTTTGCTTGCAATGTTGTTTGCTTGTGTTCTTTCTCGTTGAGTTGTTCGCAGTCCTTTTTTTTTATTTGTTTTGCAATAAACTGGTATTTAACCCCTGTGTGTTTGTGTTTTTCTTGATTTGTGTCAGTTTCTTGGTTTGTGTTTCCATGCTTCCATCCTTTTCAGCACAATGCATATGCTGCTGCAATGGCAGCTTTTCAGCAGACTGACAATATCTATTCTTTTAATTTGTATTTCTTTTGTCATGTCATTTTTTTTATTTTTCTTTTCGCAAAGTTTATTTCAGTCCACCACCCTTTTCCTACAAACCTATAGATAGCAAGGGCCAGAATTTCGACAAGACAGCCAGCTAATACACGCAGAGTGTGTAAAGGCCCGATATGAAGCCTACGTACAAGTCGAAGCTAGGATGATGCAGAGTCCTGTTGAACGGCTTGACTTTTCTCTACTTCCCTCTCTGTAGTCAATGAGTCGGCTAGTACTCCGACAGTCGAGGGATTTTCTGGCCTGTGTCTCCCTCTAGTGGGTTCCTTTGTCCACGTGAACAGGAGGCGGCTCTATGCAAATCCTAGCCCTCGTTAGGCACACCGAGGAGCACCCGATGGATACATGTGTTTGTAATCTGTATTTGGCCTTGCTTGCTTAAAGTTTGGATTGACGAGCAAACTGGCCTTGACCCCGAAGGTGCTAAATGGACAGGTGTCTGGGCGTGTTTAGACCATAGGCTATAGGAAGGAGGAAGTAGGCCTCAGGCATAGCTAGGTGTGAAAGTCTGAGGATTAGTGGCTTTGGGCAAACAGCAGGGAGCCAGACGGGAGGCAGCAGATCTCTGCGAGCGATTGACGTCGCCCTGGACGCCGCTCGCTCGGAAAAGACGATAATTGGGTTATCGCTTCTCGGCCTTTTGGCTAAGATCAAGTGTAGTATCTGTTCTTATCAGTTTAATATCTGATACGTCCCCTATCTGGGGACCATATATTAAATGGATTTTTAGAACAGGGAGATGGAAGAAGAGCTTGCTCTGTCCACTCCACGCATCGACCTGGTATTGCAGTACCTCCAGGACCGGTGCACCCCTTTCTTATGCAGTTGTCAAAAAACAGATTCAAATGAAAAACTTGACAAGAATGTTTTTCTGTCTTTTGCTTGCAATGTTGTTTGCTTGTGTTCTTTCTCGTTGAGTTGTTCGCAGTCCTTTTTTTTTATTTGTTTTGCAATAAACTGGTATTTAACCCCTGTGTGTTTGTGTTTTTCTTGATTTGTGTCAGTTTCTTGGTTTGTGTTTCCATGCTTCCATCCTTTTCAGCACAATGCATATGCTGCTGCAATGGCAGCTTTTCAGCAGACTGACAATATCTATTCTTTTAATTTGTATTTCTTTTGTCATGTCATTTTTTTTATTTTTCTTTTCGCAAAGTTTATTTCAGTCCACCACCCTTTTCCTACAAACCTATAGATAGCAAGGGCCAGAATTTCGACAAGACAGCCAGCTAATACACGCAGAGTGTGTAAAGGCCCGATATGAAGCCTACGTACAAGTCGAAGCTAGGATGATGCAGAGTCCTGTTGAACGGCTTGACTTTTCTCTACTTCCCTCTCTGTAGTCAATGAGTCGGCTAGTACTCCGACAGTCGAGGGATTTTCTGGCCTGTGTCTCCCTCTAGTGGGTTCCTTTGTCCACGTGAACAGGAGGCGGCTCTATGCAAATCCTAGCCCTCGTTAGGCACACCGAGGAGCACCCGATGGATACATGTGTTTGTAATCTGTATTTGGCCTTGCTTGCTTAAAGTTTGGATTGACGAGCAAACTGGCCTTGACCCCGAAGGTGCTAAATGGACAGGTGTCTGGGCGTGTTTAGACCATAGGCTATAGGAAGGAGGAAGTAGGCCTCAGGCATAGCTAGGTGTGAAAGTCTGAGGATTAGTGGCTTTGGGCAAACAGCAGGGAGCCAGACGGGAGGCAGCAGATCTCTGCGAGCGATTGACGTCGCCCTGGACGCCGCTCGCTCGGAAAAGACGATAATTGGGTTATCGCTTCT
The DNA here is from genome assembly GCF_965119305.1 of Pelophylax lessonae. Taxonomy (NCBI): domain Eukaryota; kingdom Metazoa; phylum Chordata; class Amphibia; order Anura; family Ranidae; genus Pelophylax; species Pelophylax lessonae. The sequence continues at coordinate 6,401 of NW_028119887.1, read as the reverse complement.
CGGCCTTTTGGCTAAGATCAAGTGTAGTATCTGTTCTTATCAGTTTAATATCTGATACGTCCCCTATCTGGGGACCATATATTAAATGGATTTTTAGAACAGGGAGATGGAAGAAGAGCTTGCTCTGTCCACTCCACGCATCGACCTGGTATTGCAGTACCTCCAGGACCGGTGCACCCCTTTCTTATGCAGTTGTCAAAAAACAGATTCAAATGAAAAACTTGACAAGAATGTTTTTCTGTCTTTTGCTTGCAATGTTGTTTGCTTGTGTTCTTTCTCGTTGAGTTGTTCGCAGTCCTTTTTTTTTATTTGTTTTGCAATAAACTGGTATTTAACCCCTGTGTGTTTGTGTTTTTCTTGATTTGTGTCAGTTTCTTGGTTTGTGTTTCCATGCTTCCATCCTTTTCAGCACAATGCATATGCTGCTGCAATGGCAGCTTTTCAGCAGACTGACAATATCTATTCTTTTAATTTGTATTTCTTTTGTCATGTCATTTTTTTTATTTTTCTTTTCGCAAAGTTTATTTCAGTCCACCACCCTTTTCCTACAAACCTATAGATAGCAAGGGCCAGAATTTCGACAAGACAGCCAGCTAATACACGCAGAGTGTGTAAAGGCCCGATATGAAGCCTACGTACAAGTCGAAGCTAGGATGATGCAGAGTCCTGTTGAACGGCTTGACTTTTCTCTACTTCCCTCTCTGTAGTCAATGAGTCGGCTAGTACTCCGACAGTCGAGGGATTTTCTGGCCTGTGTCTCCCTCTAGTGGGTTCCTTTGTCCACGTGAACAGGAGGCGGCTCTATGCAAATCCTAGCCCTCGTTAGGCACACCGAGGAGCACCCGATGGATACATGTGTTTGTAATCTGTATTTGGCCTTGCTTGCTTAAAGTTTGGATTGACGAGCAAACTGGCCTTGACCCCGAAGGTGCTAAATGGACAGGTGTCTGGGCGTGTTTAGACCATAGGCTATAGGAAGGAGGAAGTAGGCCTCAGGCATAGCTAGGTGTGAAAGTCTGAGGATTAGTGGCTTTGGGCAAACAGCAGGGAGCCAGACGGGAGGCAGCAGATCTCTGCGAGCGATTGACGTCGCCCTGGACGCCGCTCGCTCGGAAAAGACGATAATTGGGTTATCGCTTCTCGGCCTTTTGGCTAAGATCAAGTGTAGTATCTGTTCTTATCAGTTTAATATCTGATACGTCCCCTATCTGGGGACCATATATTAAATGGATTTTTAGAACAGGGAGATGGAAGAAGAGCTTGCTCTGTCCACTCCACGCATCGACCTGGTATTGCAGTACCTCCAGGACCGGTGCACCCCTTTCTTATGCAGTTGTCAAAAAACAGATTCAAATGAAAAACTTGACAAGAATGTTTTTCTGTCTTTTGCTTGCAATGTTGTTTGCTTGTGTTCTTTCTCGTTGAGTTGTTCGCAGTCCTTTTTTTTTATTTGTTTTGCAATAAACTGGTATTTAACCCCTGTGTGTTTGTGTTTTTCTTGATTTGTGTCAGTTTCTTGGTTTGTGTTTCCATGCTTCCATCCTTTTCAGCACAATGCATATGCTGCTGCAATGGCAGCTTTTCAGCAGACTGACAATATCTATTCTTTTAATTTGTATTTCTTTTGTCATGTCATTTTTTTTATTTTTCTTTTCGCAAAGTTTATTTCAGTCCACCACCCTTTTCCTACAAACCTATAGATAGCAAGGGCCAGAATTTCGACAAGACAGCCAGCTAATACACGCAGAGTGTGTAAAGGCCCGATATGAAGCCTACGTACAAGTCGAAGCTAGGATGATGCAGAGTCCTGTTGAACGGCTTGACTTTTCTCTACTTCCCTCTCTGTAGTCAATGAGTCGGCTAGTACTCCGACAGTCGAGGGATTTTCTGGCCTGTGTCTCCCTCTAGTGGGTTCCTTTGTCCACGTGAACAGGAGGCGGCTCTATGCAAATCCTAGCCCTCGTTAGGCACACCGAGGAGCACCCGATGGATACATGTGTTTGTAATCTGTATTTGGCCTTGCTTGCTTAAAGTTTGGATTGACGAGCAAACTGGCCTTGACCCCGAAGGTGCTAAATGGACAGGTGTCTGGGCGTGTTTAGACCATAGGCTATAGGAAGGAGGAAGTAGGCCTCAGGCATAGCTAGGTGTGAAAGTCTGAGGATTAGTGGCTTTGGGCAAACAGCAGGGAGCCAGACGGGAGGCAGCAGATCTCTGCGAGCGATTGACGTCGCCCTGGACGCCGCTCGCTCGGAAAAGACGATAATTGGGTTATCGCTTCTCGGCCTTTTGGCTAAGATCAAGTGTAGTATCTGTTCTTATCAGTTTAATATCTGATACGTCCCCTATCTGGGGACCATATATTAAATGGATTTTTAGAACAGGGAGATGGAAGAAGAGCTTGCTCTGTCCACTCCACGCATCGACCTGGTATTGCAGTACCTCCAGGACCGGTGCACCCCTTTCTTATGCAGTTGTCAAAAAACAGATTCAAATGAAAAACTTGACAAGAATGTTTTTCTGTCTTTTGCTTGCAATGTTGTTTGCTTGTGTTCTTTCTCGTTGAGTTGTTCGCAGTCCTTTTTTTTTATTTGTTTTGCAATAAACTGGTATTTAACCCCTGTGTGTTTGTGTTTTTCTTGATTTGTGTCAGTTTCTTGGTTTGTGTTTCCATGCTTCCATCCTTTTCAGCACAATGCATATGCTGCTGCAATGGCAGCTTTTCAGCAGACTGACAATATCTATTCTTTTAATTTGTATTTCTTTTGTCATGTCATTTTTTTTATTTTTCTTTTCGCAAAGTTTATTTCAGTCCACCACCCTTTTCCTACAAACCTATAGATAGCAAGGGCCAGAATTTCGACAAGACAGCCAGCTAATACACGCAGAGTGTGTAAAGGCCCGATATGAAGCCTACGTACAAGTCGAAGCTAGGATGATGCAGAGTCCTGTTGAACGGCTTGACTTTTCTCTACTTCCCTCTCTGTAGTCAATGAGTCGGCTAGTACTCCGACAGTCGAGGGATTTTCTGGCCTGTGTCTCCCTCTAGTGGGTTCCTTTGTCCACGTGAACAGGAGGCGGCTCTATGCAAATCCTAGCCCTCGTTAGGCACACCGAGGAGCACCCGATGGATACATGTGTTTGTAATCTGTATTTGGCCTTGCTTGCTTAAAGTTTGGATTGACGAGCAAACTGGCCTTGACCCCGAAGGTGCTAAATGGACAGGTGTCTGGGCGTGTTTAGACCATAGGCTATAGGAAGGAGGAAGTAGGCCTCAGGCATAGCTAGGTGTGAAAGTCTGAGGATTAGTGGCTTTGGGCAAACAGCAGGGAGCCAGACGGGAGGCAGCAGATCTCTGCGAGCGATTGACGTCGCCCTGGACGCCGCTCGCTCGGAAAAGACGATAATTGGGTTATCGCTTCTCGGCCTTTTGGCTAAGATCAAGTGTAGTATCTGTTCTTATCAGTTTAATATCTGATACGTCCCCTATCTGGGGACCATATATTAAATGGATTTTTAGAACAGGGAGATGGAAGAAGAGCTTGCTCTGTCCACTCCACGCATCGACCTGGTATTGCAGTACCTCCAGGACCGGTGCACCCCTTTCTTATGCAGTTGTCAAAAAACAGATTCAAATGAAAAACTTGACAAGAATGTTTTTCTGTCTTTTGCTTGCAATGTTGTTTGCTTGTGTTCTTTCTCGTTGAGTTGTTCGCAGTCCTTTTTTTTTATTTGTTTTGCAATAAACTGGTATTTAACCCCTGTGTGTTTGTGTTTTTCTTGATTTGTGTCAGTTTCTTGGTTTGTGTTTCCATGCTTCCATCCTTTTCAGCACAATGCATATGCTGCTGCAATGGCAGCTTTTCAGCAGACTGACAATATCTATTCTTTTAATTTGTATTTCTTTTGTCATGTCATTTTTTTTATTTTTCTTTTCGCAAAGTTTATTTCAGTCCACCACCCTTTTCCTACAAACCTATAGATAGCAAGGGCCAGAATTTCGACAAGACAGCCAGCTAATACACGCAGAGTGTGTAAAGGCCCGATATGAAGCCTACGTACAAGTCGAAGCTAGGATGATGCAGAGTCCTGTTGAACGGCTTGACTTTTCTCTACTTCCCTCTCTGTAGTCAATGAGTCGGCTAGTACTCCGACAGTCGAGGGATTTTCTGGCCTGTGTCTCCCTCTAGTGGGTTCCTTTGTCCACGTGAACAGGAGGCGGCTCTATGCAAATCCTAGCCCTCGTTAGGCACACCGAGGAGCACCCGATGGATACATGTGTTTGTAATCTGTATTTGGCCTTGCTTGCTTAAAGTTTGGATTGACGAGCAAACTGGCCTTGACCCCGAAGGTGCTAAATGGACAGGTGTCTGGGCGTGTTTAGACCATAGGCTATAGGAAGGAGGAAGTAGGCCTCAGGCATAGCTAGGTGTGAAAGTCTGAGGATTAGTGGCTTTGGGCAAACAGCAGGGAGCCAGACGGGAGGCAGCAGATCTCTGCGAGCGATTGACGTCGCCCTGGACGCCGCTCGCTCGGAAAAGACGATAATTGGGTTATCGCTTCTCGGCCTTTTGGCTAAGATCAAGTGTAGTATCTGTTCTTATCAGTTTAATATCTGATACGTCCCCTATCTGGGGACCATATATTAAATGGATTTTTAGAACAGGGAGATGGAAGAAGAGCTTGCTCTGTCCACTCCACGCATCGACCTGGTATTGCAGTACCTCCAGGACCGGTGCACCCCTTTCTTATGCAGTTGTCAAAAAACAGATTCAAATGAAAAACTTGACAAGAATGTTTTTCTGTCTTTTGCTTGCAATGTTGTTTGCTTGTGTTCTTTCTCGTTGAGTTGTTCGCAGTCCTTTTTTTTTATTTGTTTTGCAATAAACTGGTATTTAACCCCTGTGTGTTTGTGTTTTTCTTGATTTGTGTCAGTTTCTTGGTTTGTGTTTCCATGCTTCCATCCTTTTCAGCACAATGCATATGCTGCTGCAATGGCAGCTTTTCAGCAGACTGACAATATCTATTCTTTTAATTTGTATTTCTTTTGTCATGTCATTTTTTTTATTTTTCTTTTCGCAAAGTTTATTTCAGTCCACCACCCTTTTCCTACAAACCTATAGATAGCAAGGGCCAGAATTTCGACAAGACAGCCAGCTAATACACGCAGAGTGTGTAAAGGCCCGATATGAAGCCTACGTACAAGTCGAAGCTAGGATGATGCAGAGTCCTGTTGAACGGCTTGACTTTTCTCTACTTCCCTCTCTGTAGTCAATGAGTCGGCTAGTACTCCGACAGTCGAGGGATTTTCTGGCCTGTGTCTCCCTCTAGTGGGTTCCTTTGTCCACGTGAACAGGAGGCGGCTCTATGCAAATCCTAGCCCTCGTTAGGCACACCGAGGAGCACCCGATGGATACATGTGTTTGTAATCTGTATTTGGCCTTGCTTGCTTAAAGTTTGGATTGACGAGCAAACTGGCCTTGACCCCGAAGGTGCTAAATGGACAGGTGTCTGGGCGTGTTTAGACCATAGGCTATAGGAAGGAGGAAGTAGGCCTCAGGCATAGCTAGGTGTGAAAGTCTGAGGATTAGTGGCTTTGGGCAAACAGCAGGGAGCCAGACGGGAGGCAGCAGATCTCTGCGAGCGATTGACGTCGCCCTGGACGCCGCTCGCTCGGAAAAGACGATAATTGGGTTATCGCTTCTCGGCCTTTTGGCTAAGATCAAGTGTAGTATCTGTTCTTATCAGTTTAATATCTGATACGTCCCCTATCTGGGGACCATATATTAAATGGATTTTTAGAACAGGGAGATGGAAGAAGAGCTTGCTCTGTCCACTCCACGCATCGACCTGGTATTGCAGTACCTCCAGGACCGGTGCACCCCTTTCTTATGCAGTTGTCAAAAAACAGATTCAAATGAAAAACTTGACAAGAATGTTTTTCTGTCTTTTGCTTGCAATGTTGTTTGCTTGTGTTCTTTCTCGTTGAGTTGTTCGCAGTCCTTTTTTTTTATTTGTTTTGCAATAAACTGGTATTTAACCCCTGTGTGTTTGTGTTTTTCTTGATTTGTGTCAGTTTCTTGGTTTGTGTTTCCATGCTTCCATCCTTTTCAGCACAATGCATATGCTGCTGCAATGGCAGCTTTTCAGCAGACTGACAATATCTATTCTTTTAATTTGTATTTCTTTTGTCATGTCATTTTTTTTATTTTTCTTTTCGCAAAGTTTATTTCAGTCCACCACCCTTTTCCTACAAACCTATAGATAGCAAGGGCCAGAATTTCGACAAGACAGCCAGCTAATACACGCAGAGTGTGTAAAGGCCCGATATGAAGCCTACGTACAAGTCGAAGCTAGGATGATGCAGAGTCCTGTTGAACGGCTTGACTTTTCTCTACTTC